>NC_133828.1:26979524-27281063 GCF_047830755.1 Zonotrichia albicollis
AATATCAGGGATAAAAGAAATCAGTGTGATGGTTTCATCCACAGTATTTGATTTTATCGCTTTGGCCTTCATAGGTTTGGTTGTCAGAGTGCAGGAGCAGTTCTAAAACTGTACTCTCACTTTGTACCAAGGCAGAGTTACCAGAGAGTTGCCTCTCCCAGAAGCTCTGTCACTTTCTTCTGCATCCCTAAGCCCAGAACAGGGGCCCTCTGAAGCCAGGCAGTCCATAAACGCTGACTGGTGCTGCACATATGCTCTGACTGGGCCACTTCTCTTTTGCCTAACCTGTGACATGTGAATAGGGTGAGAGAAATACAAAGCTCCTAGAAGGTCCTTCTTCACAGAAAGAAGGAATAAAACAAACATTGTCACAGGGAGTTTGAGATAAACAGGACAAATGCTGCACTCAGACTCTGACACAAGGATGATCTGGCCCCATGGGCTATACATGTTCACAATGCTCCTCTTTCCTGCCCACAGAGCTCCAGCTCTCTGACAGCCCTCCTAAGAGCATTCATTAGTCACAGAAGGGCACATTCCTCCATCTTCTGGACAGCTACAGACTAAGCACCATTAGCCTCTTTCCAGCCAGACTCGAAGCAATACATTGCTCTCAGAGAAAGCTCAATCTGCTTTAGCCTCGGGAAAAGACCCTTTTAGTCTTTGTTATATTTTTGAATTGTTTCATCTTGACATGTAATATGAAAGGTTCCATAACTATGCATTTCTTAAGTTATTTTTAATCCCCCCTTCAGAAAAAAACCCAACAAAACCAACATTCAACTCCCTGTCCTTTATCTTTTCTTGGCCTGAAAAGTCTTTTATGATTAATTTTCTTCTGCCTCAATAGCTGATAACTTCTTTTCCTGCAAGTCTTAAGGAGAAGGATTCTATCTTCCACAACAAGGAAATGTATTTTTTGAGCTTCTGCTACTATTTATCACATCCCTGAGAAAGCAGGAGGCCTGTCCTTGTGAACATTATTTAATTTTAGATTAGGTTTGGGAGTTTGGAGACAATTTAAAAAACTGGTAATGTAATACATGCCATGGGAGTGGCAATCCTCAAATAATGGCCTTAAAATCCTAGGAAGAATACTACTGGGTAGAATTATTCTGTAGGTGGAGCTTGTTAAAGCCAGATGACTGTTCTCTTAATGAGCTCTTGCTGGAGGGAGCAAATAAAATTGATAAAGAAGAGAGAAAAATCCTAGGACATAATCAGATCCTATAAGCCTAGCCAGAAAGCAGTGTCAATACAATGCAGCACCCAACCTTTCTCCAAAAAAAAAATTGGAATTTCTGTTCTCTCACATGTTCTAATGAGAGCAGCTAGAAGCTGGAGCTTAGGTTAATCCTTCCTTTACTGGCTATATGAGTGCTCTTGGCACCACTTCCATAGAGGAAATGCTAAAGGACTTCCTGGGTGAATTAGCAAAACCAATGAATTATTGCACAAGATAAAGTGCCAGAAGTCATTTTCACAGCTACCTAGATATGTTAAACTAAGTTAAAGAGTAATTTATGACAAGAATCACTGTCCCTGGACAAGCATCTGTTTGACATGGTTTCCATGTCACTGCAGGCAGATGGAGCTCTCCCTGCTTTCTGCAGTGTCCCCAAGGCAGCCACTGAGGATGTCACCCATGTGTTGAGCTTAAAAATCAAATGAGCAGTTTGTCATCTGAAATCACTGCACTGAAAGCCAAATGACACAGAACAACAATGCTTTCCCATACTGCTGACAAGAATGATTCAATGGCCCTTGCTAATGCCACCTGATCAGATTCATTTCTCAGCAAGCACAAAGTTTGGGAAACAAGAGCTGGTGGGCCCAGCTGGATGTGCTGGAATAGCTTTTATTTATTTTGAGATGGGATTTGCAGGTGTCAGTGCAATTGGCAGGACTGGTGATATAGCACCACTTGGAAAGACCCAGCCACTTTCTGGAGCTGCCCCTTTATTCCCGCTGGCACTGACTCCCCCTCTAGCTGTTCTGGGTAGATCACTACTAGAGCCAAGGGGTTTGAGTCCTGCAATACCTCCTTGAATATATGGAGCAGCTTTTATTCTAGAACACACTGTGAAGAGTGTGGAGTTAGTCACATAAATGACTGAACCTTAACCATGAGGGTTTCTTCCTTCTGACTTTATGGATAGTGCTAAAGTGTGACTTTGGAGAGGAATTATGTACAAGGCATTAGCTAGGACTTTCAAACATGTTTCTGGAAGATGTTTCATTTGTTTTCAGGGACAGACATCACCAACCAAGTGTATTTCTTTGAGTGTCTTTTCTTGATATGGTGTCAGATTCAGTGAACAGTGTGGTGTTACATGGGGCTTTTAACCTCCAACACAAACTTGGATGTTGTCCTAGGCCCAGACACTCCTGGAACAGAGATTTGGGCCAATAATCTGCTAAGCAAAACAACATCAAGGACAGAAAGGGTTAAATGGCTGAAGAAAATTGAGAACAGATGATCATTTGAATTTTTTTCCTACTTAAGTCAGCATGAAGGGGAAAAATTGCGGTCACCATAAGAGACTAACAAGCAGAAGCACAGAGGAAATTGCTGCAGCCAAAAACGAGGAGAGGAAAGGCAGTTTACCCACTGGCTTTGATGGAAACCACAGAACTGCTTAGAAAAGGAACATGAGTGCTGCAAGAATCAGAAATTGCAGGCTAAGACCCTGATCAAGCAGGAGCTGGAAGAAGCCCAGGCTTACAGCCACAGGCCTACCTACAGGCAATTCTCAGATCCAGGTCTTGAGACCTGTCCTCACCTATACACCTGTGTGCTCAGTTTTGCTCCCCTGGCCTTCTCTCCAACTGCTTCTTCTTACTGCTTCTCTTCAATGAAAGCCCAGTGGGAAACAGAAAATCTGCTGACTGGGGGCAACTGACACAAGCTTTAGAGTTATACTTTTTCATTTTAGAATATCAAAGGCAGTAGGTCTTCCAATATGTCTGCATTTGGTACAAGCCCATTTTGTCTTTTAAAATATACAATGTAAGATTTGTAGGGGGTTTCTAGCACATTTCAGTTTAACTTTGTTTTAACTCCTTGTATCCTCCCTGGTAAAACTGGATACTCCCTTTTTCTCAATCTTTAAAATGTCCCTTATGCAGGGACTAAGCTGGGAAAATGTGAACCGGAAAGTAGCAATTTTAAAGTCTGATCAGCGCAAAATGCAGTCAAAATGCAAAATTACAGACATCTTGGAACAGTGACTCTTATTTGTTATAATTGTTTCTTTTTTTTTTAATACACAATTCACGACCTAACTCTGTCATAATGAGAAACAGATATTAGAGAGCTTTTGAATTAATTACTGTAATAAAAAACAGCTTAGATAATCCTGCTCAGTTAAAAAGCAAACAAAAGAGAAGCACAGTTAGTTTCTAGTTGCCTTAAAAAGCTATGATTGCCAATTGTTTAGTGCAAAGTGCTAGCAAAGCTGTTGAAACATATCTAAACACAACTACTTTAAGAACACCAACACAATTTTGGAAGACTGTCTCAGTCAATACCAGTCATTCATGAAGAAGTCCAAGCACATCAGGCACAGAGGTCTCCATCTCCTTCCTGTTCAATATTTTCTCTGTTCTTAGTGAAATTCTTGACTCTGTATAAGAGGGTTCCAATGGTTCACCCGTATCAAAAATATTAAGATGATTGAGGGGAATGATTTTATTTCTCCATTGTAAATATACAATACAATTCTCTATCACCTGTGAAATATTTCCAGCATGTTTAGTATTATAATTGCTCAGGCCAAATAAATAGAAAAGATTAATAGATCTAAACCTTAAAATTTGATTCTTCTGATACCTGGAAAGGAGATGAAAATATTTAGTCTCCTTTTACACTGGATCTCTTATTGTTGGTTAGGGTTGGGGGGTGTTTGTTGTTTGTTTGTTTGGGGTAGGATTGTTTTATTTTATTTTTTGCAGGTCTCTAGATTTTAAGGTAGTTTAGATACTATTCATTTACTAGTCAGGTCTGTCTCCTAACTGCAAGTGGAATAATCTACTCTCACTTCCAGGTATGTGCTCAGGCTTCACCATCACATACAGAAGGAAAATAGGAGACACCTGATATCAGATTCATTCTCATTCTTCATCTTTAGAGATATCAAAGAAGAAATCTGGACATGAACCTGAAAAGGGATCTTGGACAATATAACCTGAGTAGTCACAGAGGAATTACAGTGCCCACTATTCTTATACCATTACCTGCAGCTGTACCACAGCAGCAAAGTTTGGCAGGTTAGAGTTGTTTGATATTCAGCCATGAAAGATGACCCTGAAATTGTAGCTGGAAACCAAGGTGCAGGCTGACAAAAGGGATGCAGAGCATCTCTTGTGATCACCCTGACCTTATTTTTCCCTAAACTCCTTTTTTCTTCTACTATAGTCACATCCCTTTTAGAAGCAGGGCAGTACACCTGGTTCTAGTTCATTCAGTTTCTCCTTAATTTTCCTTAATGTAACTGCACTAAAATTCAATAGCATTACACCAGGGTGAAGTAATTTTTTTTTAAATGTTAGGTTCTAAACTACCTCTTTATTTATGCTGTTAAGTCTTGATCTGTTAGAGAGCCATCAACACATTACAACATAACTGCATAAATTAGGAATGTAATTTATCAAAGGTTTCCTGTTTTGCTGTTGTTTTTAAATAACAAACCAACTAAATCCCAGGAATTACAGTCAACTGGAAAACAATTGCAACCATTACTGAACCAGCTAAAAGCAGTTCAACAGCTGCATCTTATAAAATGTTACCAAGTCCAGAGACCTGCAAATAATACAGGCTCATAAAACTAGCTACAATTACAATGTGCCTTATGGAGCATGGGTAAATACAAAAGAAATTATAAAGCGCCTCAATTTCTAAGGTAGCTTAAAAGCTATTTGTAGGATGCAGTGTATAACAAAAGAATGTAAAATCAAAATACTCTGGGTAAAATATTTCTAACATTTGATGTATTTTTATATGCAAGCTTTAAATCAATTATTTTATATTGTTTTCTTAATTTCTTATATAACAACTGATTAAGACATTTGGTCTGATTTAGAAATATATATCCAGTTCTCCATGAGAAGATTCTGTATAACTTACTATGTAAAAGATTTTCAAATAGTAATTGATTTATTTTTAAAAATTGTCAAAGTCTGAATATGACTTGGTTTTAGTGGACAAGAACCTACCAAATCACATCTCATTCACAACTGGAGACAAAAGCCTGGATTTACAGTGTAATAGGGAAATGGGCCTCAATTTTTCTAAATCCTTGGTATTCTTTGTTGTAACTGCTGAACAGCTGCTCAGATTGCTGAATCTGCATTTCAGAGAGCACATCAGACTCAAGTCACACAGAGACAGAATAATCTGTTAGCTCAGATTTCTTTTTTCTACACATCTGTTTCTATGCAGTTTATTTTTCACTGTTTAACTTTGTCCTTTGCCATATCAAATTATTTTAGTAATGAAACTTGTATTATTTAGCCTAGGAAACCAACATCCAATTTTACAGACATCAACTGTTAGAAAATTAAACTGACTTAACATAGACAAACATAAGTAAAAAAATTGTGTGGAAGAAAGCTTTACCTCTCTACACAATTCCTCTTAGTACCTTTTGCTGAGTGATGTAGATGGTAAAAAAGGTTCCTAGTGCCTGTGGATGTAATGAAAAAATATTACTGCCAGAAAAATCTTATGGATTGAGAACTCTATAAGTAAGCAGTTAGGACTGGTAGATATTCGTCTACATTTCTATTTACAAAATAACTTACTCCATGCTGATATCTATTTCAAACTATATGCAATGAACTTCACTTAAGTGGTATCAAATTAATTCTTGGCTTCTTCTAATGTTTTACCACAGCCAAAAGACCACAGCCAAAAGGGAACTGTGCATTTCCTTTCTGCCTGCTGGACAACTTTACTAGTTTGAAATTAGCCCCATGTGACTCTTCTTTGGTGTAACAGTTCTCTTTCCCTTTTAATATGTATCCAAGTGGGTTTTTTTTCTCGTGTTAGAACAACCTCATAATCTGGTCTTCCATTCAAAGATGGGCATAAGGAACTGGTTTGGCAGCATGGCACAGAAGCTTTCCTTGTGCACTCTCTCTCCCCTATACATACATTTGAAAGGATCTATTGATCCATTCACTGGAAGGATGAGAAATATGGAATGCTGGGAAGACAATATATAAAGAAATATAGAATACTGGGAAGATAATATAGAAAACATTATTTAGTTCTAAAATGTTGGGGATGTCCTGTATTTGCAGAATAATTTGTTTTTACAAGCCTAGAGACTGTCCTGGTTTAAGGCAGATTTGGGAGAAAGCCCCCAAGGGGGTTCCTTTAGAAAGCAATTCAAGTGGTCCCTCCCACAACTGGTATAGGAAAAGATTTCCTTGGAGAGAAGTGGAAAAAACCCTGTTTATTAAGAGGCAAAGCACTCACCAGCACAAAAAAATGAACAATATTACACAATAAAACCTTTTGCTGCTCTGAGAGATGACAAACTCAGCAAGTTCCCTTAGTGGGCTGTAACTGGGCTCACTCAGTCTGTGTTCAGTCCCTCCAGTGCTGGAATGCAGCGTCCCAGGCCCTGGTGGCCACAGGTGTCAGCTCCTGGTGCTCTTCTGGGTTTTCAGTCCAGCGCAGGTTCAAACAGTTTCAAGAAGAAGAAAAACCACAGTCCAGGGAAATTCACTGCCTCAGCTAGCTAAAGACTAAAAGCACAGGAGAGCTCTGTCCCACTGTCTGTGCTGCAGAGAGCACAGACCAGGAGAAGGATGCAGGGAGCAAGTGCAGCTCCTGATAACAAAGTCTGGGATTCTTCTCCCCCCTTTGCTCTCACAACCAGTCTTTAAGGTGCAAAACTTTCTTCTGGGCTGAACGCATGAATGAGGATACAAGCATCATAAAAATCACCTCAAAAGGACAAGATGCACACTTGTATTGTGCCTTTTTAGAAATTTCCGATGTAGATGGATGAATTAGTAGCTTACTACATAAATCCTAAAGTGAGGGCATGGTCATAGGGTAAGGGCCCTATGTTTGTTGAAGCTCTTTTAAATAAATGTATTTGCTAAAAGACTAGAGGGGAACAGGCATTCCTGTTGGAAATTCAAGCCATGTACATTTTTCTGAGAATCCTACCAATTCTCTATAGCATAATCCAGTGATTTCAGTGACTTTTTTGGCCACTTTGTCAGCTTAATGGAGACAGCTGTGATCTGAGCTACGGAATAAATGAGAGAGCCTTCAAACTCCCCTGAGAACCTCTATTCCACCTCTGGCCTGCTTCCAGTACAGCAGTAATTGTACAATTACAGCAGCATTATATATAGAAAATTAACATGAGTTCTCAAGTCGTTCAACAATAGCTAAGCATAATTATTTACACTGTAGTCACAGAATTTCTGAGAGGAAAAAAACACTAGGCTTTTAGGGAAGGAAAATTGTAGCAATTACTGGCCTAGTAGTTCTTTTTACCGTAATGTTGATGTATTTGAAAGGAAGAAATTTTTTTAACTTTAACCTGCAACATAAGCTCTAATGTTGGAATCAGTCTGCACACACTCACTTCAGGAAGCAGAGGGAGCTGTCTGATGGCAATTACAGTTCTTACTGCCAGGGAGCCAGGTCACAATTAACAAGCTGGGACATCATAGCTTGCAAAAAGACAGGCCTCATATGCTTGGGAAGACAAAAGAAGACACATCACATTATACTGTAAGATAAAGCTGGCATTTAATTTATACCTACAGAATAATTACATTTACTTTTGCTATGACTGAGTAAAAACTAACAACTACTCACCAATATGGGGTATTTATAGTACAGAAACTAAACTGGATTCTTTTGTCGTGGGAAAATCCCCCACACTCCTGGAAAATTTGTAGATTAATAGAAGAGCCACGATATCCAAAACAGTATGAAGAAATATAGTACCCCTGAAACATGCCCGAGTCAGGTACAAGTAATAGACTTGTAAAGTGCAGCCAAGATAAGTGAACACACTGAATTATTGTAGCAGCACACTTACTGGCAAATAAGGAGTAGTGGTTATAATGAATTAGTAAAAGACTTTTTTTTTTTTTTTTTTTCACAAATAGGAAATCCTGCTGTAATCAAAACAGCTGTGGTTCTTTAGTTCAGCACTGGTAAACCCAGCATGTGGAGGTGTGCTGCCTGCTGCCCAGTGAAGCTGTGCCCCTTGAGATAACCAAGAGCTGTGCCAGTGTGTTAGTGATGGCCAGTGCTGTGAGTGTGGCAGGAGAGTGATCACCTGCAAGAGACACTCAATAAAGGCCTTGTCTTCAGAGGGTGCTCACAGCCAGAAAATGCAACAAGGAACCACAAGAAGCCCCAGCCTAATGGAAATAAAGAATTTATCTGGTGGTAAGGCTGGATGTATATCCACAAGAATGAATGCCAGTGTTACCCTGCAGGCAACCTTCCCAAAAGTAAAAGAACAGCTCAATTGAGAATAATGGTCTTTTTTGCTGAGGCCCAAGGGAAGTCCTAATAAGGCAATGTGTTAAACAGTGAATGTAATTTATAATACATGCAAACTTTGGAAGATATACACAGCATGTGACACTGAATGAGAAATCTCTTATGCCTTTCTCACGCTGCTTTTTAGAGACACTTTCTCCTGTTGGAATTAAAGTAGCATTCAAGTTTCTATTTTTTGGAAGGACAACATGGCTGCATAATTGAAACTCTTAATGATGTCACACTGATTAGGCATTGCTTCAAACCAGCTTGCACTGTGGCCACAGATTATAGACTTCTACAATCTAAGCTAAATTAATTGTACTTACATGTGTTGGTTTTGCTTGCAGTGACATTTTTTCTAGGTTTTCTTGAATGTTAAACTTAGTTTTTCTCCATTTCCTATCATCTGCACTGATCTTACATATTTGTGCTCACACAGTCGTGACACAACACCTTTCCACAAAAAACAAGGCCATAAATTTTTATACAGTAATTCCTGCATCAAACCAACCATTTGTAGATGAACCAGACTGGTATCCTGTTAAAAGGTATGTAATTTGAGAATTTGAATTTGATATGATAGAGATTTGATCATTTATATAAATATCCAACACACACATACTTTTAAGGGTAGGGGAAAATAATTTACTGTTTCCTTCACTACATACTTGTTCAATATTATACTTCAACTGTCCTGAAAAATCCTACACAAAACAGTCACCATCATGCAAAACTTTTTGTTTTCTGATACACACTGAGTATGTAAGGCATGCACCCATTCTTCTCATTTATACCAATACATATAAATACATTCACAAATACACATCTCAAGTACACTTATCCAATCTGAAATAATTACATTCAGATGCTGAACAGAACACTTATACATAGCAGAAATAATTCAAGGTCTTCAGCTTTTTCTTTTATCATCATTACTAAACAGTGTTCCATTTTCCCCCAGTAGATAGAACTATTAAAACAGAGAAGCAGAACTTTTCTCTGTCTTTACCAGGTCTACCTAAAGTCCTCTTCTTGCATCTTACCTTTTCTTCTAACCAAAATTTTAATCTCGCTTTGTCCAAAAGTCTGATTCTTTCAAATAGTCAAAGGAAACAGAAATCCTTCTATGTTTTGCAGCCATCCTTCCTTTCATCTTTTGCTTTCAGATAGTGCTTGCATCTTCTCATCTCTTCCTCATTTAATTGCTGTTCTTGAGTGAGCAGTACTCCCAATTCATGTATCCTCACCCTCAACATAACTGTCACAGCTTGCAAATCATAAACCATTACAGGAGAAATCCAGGCAGGTGTAATTCTGTTGACCACAGAGAGCTGTGTTAACTACCCACAGCCTTGTTGTGGTCCTAACATTTTACTGAATAGTCTGTGCATAAGCTGAACATTCCTTAATACTCACACCATACAATCATCTTCCATAATTTTTAGTGCTCTACATGATGGTATTTGTATGCTACACTAATTGACTCAATAAGTTTCTTTGTAAGTATTTTTCTCATGACTAATTTGTTTCATAAAATATTTAACTTAAAATGAAACTGTTCTTAAGAAAACTCATCCTAATTGAAGGATGTTCATCCTACCCTAAAGCAATCAAAATAAAATTTCCTACATACTGTTAAAATCAATGACAGTCCTACAGATAATGCATAGAGCAGCAATTAATCAGAATTGATCTATACCATGAGAAAAAAATTATACTTCAATAAATTCAAAATGTACTCTTATTTTTCAATCTATTTGGTGTAAAAAAACTAAAATTATTTCATCTCCTGCAAGAGAATAGTGGGTTACCCCAAAGCATGGTTTAGAATCCAAGATTTTAAAGCACATTTTTCATATTACATACAGTACTAATGTCTCAACAATCCTGTCCAAACTGACCAAGGTTCTGTGCTTGTGGTTCTTCCTCAGTCATTGTTGGTACAAGCTCATATTAAATCCACAATTAAATTAAATAGCTGCCTTAACATTTGCCTTACTATTTTTAAGGCAAGGGATAATGTTGTGTGGCTTTTGTCTCATATTCTTAAGGAAACAAAAGATCTCACAAAAATTATATGAGACAAATTAGTAATTTTTAAGATAAACTTTTATTGAAAAATTAAAACTGCATTGCATAACTTCTTTATAACTTCAACATTTCTTAAACCACAAAACAGAGATTCTGTTTAAAAAATCCCTTCCTATTTGTCACCATTCAAAAAACAGATTATGAGCTAACTTCATGATGATTTTAAAATTCTGGATTATTCCCAAGGCCCCTGCTTCTGGCTGTCCGCCATGAATGGTATAATCTATCTTCTCTAAAAATTACCTTTAATAACACAATCAGAATTTTTCTCATTCAAAATCACCAGCTGCTCTTGATTTTTATCCAGTGGTCAGTCTTTTCCAAATAAATGATATCATTTCATAAGCACTGCAGCTACCTGTTCAGCTAAGATCTTGCCTATTGTTTAATTGATCTGAATTCACACATGCAAAGTTACAGTGATTGTCCCTGTGATTTTAAAGGCAAAATTGCTAGCTCAGAGTGTAATTTAAACCTCAGAAAAACAAAGTTGCTCCCATGGAGTTAAAATGCTTTACATTAGTCAATACTCCTGTATATCCTTACATCCTAATCTCTCACAGTCAATAGTATATGGATTTAAAAGAAGGAAAGTTCCAGGTCAGTGTTAGTCTGAGAAGCTGTGGCATATTACTCAGATGGAAATGACCTAAAAAGAAAAAAGATGAGTTTTCTCACTAATGACTACAACTGCTCTGTTAAAATCAGTTAACCAAGTCAGAAATTAATACGAGCACGGTGCCTGTTGAACACCTTTTTGCTATATCTCATAGGAAAACACCCCAGAAGTTGATATTAGAATCAAAAGCTTTGCAAAAATCCAATTGTGGTCATCTGTGTCAAGACACAACACTGCAGAAAAGCAAGATAAATGCAGAGGGTAGGAAGATAAATCCAAGCCCTCTGTCTTTAGAGACAGCACCTATGCATTGAGGGTCTCACTTCCCAAACAAGCAGGAGGAGCTCCATTATTCCTGCTCAGCTGCAAACCATCAATGGCAAAAGGATGCTTTTAACCTTCAAAACACAAGGTACTTCATAAAAGGAAGAAGCAGAAATGTTAGTGAGCAAAACGTTATACATGCCCTGAGGAGGTCTAGATCTGTTTCTGACTGCATTTCAGAACTGTCAGGGGTGTGCTGTAGGAATGCCATCAGCTGTATTCTGGTCCTTCCTACAGCTTCATGATCAGGATGAAGATGGTTCTCTTCACCTTATTTATTTGCTTCAAGGAGAATTAACAGCTCAGATACATTAAACTACTATTAGAATGTTGAGATGGTGATCTGGTTGCAGAGTTCTTGAGGTTAAAATATTAAGGTTAGAGGACTGAGGGGAAAATGGAGCTTTAGCAATACCATTATTGACAAGGGAGATGGAGAAAATCAGAAATTTCCACCTAAGAACTGGGGTAATCATAAGAACCATGGCATTTGTGTGGAAGACCTAAAATCCTCTAGTGAAGCTAAGTCATCAGTTATATGTCTTTGGATTAATTATATTAGTTCATATTGTTTCTCATAAACAAGAAGAATTTTTTCAATTTTCTGTAGCTGCCCTTTGAATAAAGTAAAACTGAGACCAGATTTCAGACAGAAGTCTGAAATAAAAATGTGACGTGCTTCTTCAAAAAAAGCTTCTTCCTGTACTCTAAGAACAGCTCTCAATGAGAGGTCCTCTAGTTTTGATGAATAGCTGGTATCTATAAAGTTTGGCATTCAATATTATGGAAGTTAGCACTAAAGTCAATGTTTATGCCAACTAAACCTGTACTGCAGGCCTCAGGTCATACAGCATGGATGTTTCCATCAGGAAATGTCAAATATTGACTACAAAGTAATACAATGGGCTTATAATTGAGCAAGATTGAGGTTTGAGATCAAGAAGGAAAGAAACCAGCAAACACTGTCTTGAAAAAATCTAATGAAAGGAATACTGCATTGGTACGATTACTAGGGGGTTTCATGATATGGAGTAACAATGCAGATCAATTTAGAAAGTCATACTCATAAATCTAAAGGTCAGTGACAATAATTTTTAGCTTCAACTCGATTTGAAGAAAAGATTTTACAGAAGATTTTGAAAGAGGAATAAGCAAGAGTTCTATGAAAACCTGGAAAGGCTGTGCTGTAGGAGACAGCATTTACTGTAGCAGCTTCTCCCTGTGCTAACACAAATCTGAGACAGCATCCTCAAAGGACAGCCGGTGGCACCTGCGGGACGGAAATCTCTCTTACCTGTAGCTGTCTTTCCACAGGACTGACAGGGGCCAGAGAGACTGCAAAAACTGCATGGCATGACTGTATTTCTCTGAAAGTTTCTAAAATAATTCAATTTTATTACTGAGGTGGAGGGAAGGGAAAAAAAGCAATTAATTACTGCTTTGCAAAGAATCACGTATGAAAACACTTGAAATTAGCATATTCCATTTATCACCATGACACTAACTCAGTGAACAGAGGATTATTGAATCTCCATTTTGTTCCACTGCTGTGTTTCTAGTATGGACTTTTCCACTCAGTAATATTGATTAGCTAATGATTAAAATTGATTAAGCTGCAGATGAATCTGGTGTCTATACTTTGAAAAGACTAACCAGTTGAAATTATTGGGACAAGCTGGTTGTATTAAAAGATACTGAGATTACTTTTGGTTTTATTTATTTTATAAGCTCCAAATTCCATTTTAGTGAAATTCCATTTCACTAAAAGAATGATGTGGTTAAAACTCCCACAGAATTTAGTTAAAATGGTCACAGAGGTCAGTTCTGAAATAAAACCCAAAAACAGGGGCCTTGGGTAGCAATCAATATTCACTAGAAAAGCATTCAGAACACTGAACAGTCTGACTTTACAATAAATAAAACTGAAATTTCTAATAATTCTAATAGATTAAAGGGATCCCATAATTTGATAGTCTATACACAATGTCAGAATTCCTTATCTTCAGTAAAATTATCTGTAAGTTATACTTTAAGGGCACTAGGATTTAAACAAAAGTGTCAACTAATATTTTCTTATTTTTTCTTTGGCTCACAAAGACACTAAAATACCATAAACATTATTTAGAACTTCAATAATATATAAATAGGTTACATTACAAACGGAAGAAAATACAAGACAACTCTTCAGCATGGTAAATCTCTGCATATAAATAAGCAAATGTTTCAGATACCTACAATTAAACAGTTATCTTGCTGTAAAACTATTACATTTAAATCCTTTTACACAAAGTAATTTAACAATAATATACACAATCTACACAAATTAACCTCTAAAAATACAGCAATAATATACCTGTTACAATGACTCTGCTACTGTCATCCCCTGATTTGACACTAAAGGGCAAGTACAACTATTTTACTCAAAGGTGCTCTTAGAGATTGCTGTTTTGTATGTGAGAAAAGCACCAACAATAAGATCTAATACTGTTATACATTTTCTTTAGCTCCTAAGAATCTACATTTTAGAAATGTTTCTATATCTGTTTCTATATGTCTGTTTCTGTCTGGCAGAAAAACTTGTAGCACATTATCCACACCAAAGTTGTTGAAGGAAAACTTAATTTTCTTAAAGTGGAAAACATGCTGTGGCTTTGATCTAAGTTTATAACCACTTTATATATATATATATGTATGTATATATATAATTATATATATTTATTTATACTGTACATATATACTGTGCAGAGTTCTTAATTTGCTATTTTAATATCTATTAATTTTCTGCAGTCTACAATAAACAAGACCAATGTAAGAGTCAATAGTACTTCAACTTCAAGATAATACATTTTCCCTCAATAATATGATCTAACAATACATATATATTTCAGTAGCCTATAGCTGTTTTGTTTAAGGATGTCTTAGGAGATTGCAACTTACAGAATTTCCTTTAAACATGTTCTGCAGAACTGGGTTTAAAAAATAGCCAGTGCTGGAAAACAGTGAATTCAAGAAATAAATCATTCAACCACTACAGCTCCTGCCCCAGCCTCTCAATTTCCTCAATGAGGAAGTCAATGTCAGACTTAGTTGCTGCTGGGTTTGAGATGACCATTCGGAAGAAGTTGACTTTATCTCCCTGAGGCTGATATCCAACCATGGTGGTGCCTGACTCCATCATCAATGCCTTGATTTTTGGTGCCACCTTTATCATAAAAAAAAAAAATCACAAAAAGAGAGAGAGACACACACACACAAAGAGAGAAGAAAAAAATGATTCTTTCCTTGTACATCACAGCATTTCTTAATTCAGAAAAAAGAAATCGACAGGAATTTGTTTTAATAAAAGATGTCTGTAACAAGAAAAAGCTTGAAAAACTAAATAAGATTTAAAAACTAAGTAAGGTTGGCTAATTAAAGAAAAATTGACAACAATAATATCCATCTTTTTGACTTACAAATTAATAGTATCCCAGAGTATTTGCTGTATAATTATTTTATATATTAAATGTATATCTCATTTCTTTGTGCTGAAGATTTTGTCATGATGAAACATTTTCTGCTTCTGTATGAATGTCCACTCCAGACCTTCTTGAGGGTAGTGGATATTTTCTATGAGAATATTATGTATTCTCAAAGAATTTTATATGGGGGGAAAACAATGGAAATTTTTCAACAAGATCTAAGTAATAAGTAATATTTTTTGTTAGGATAAGCCATGGAAACCTTCCAGTAGTTTTGCAGTGCTGTGCATTTACCACAATCTCACTTCCTTGGTTTAATTTACAAGGAATAATGTTCTGACAGTCTTAATATTTGGTATTGACTAAGCCCAGTTTTTCCATCCAGACTTTCATTCTCCTGCTCTACTCTCTGCCAGGCAAGGTCAGATGTCTGGCTCTTTCACTGTTTTGTAGAATGCTTTATGGTGTCCTCTAACATTTAACAGGGTTAAATCAAATATTTCACCCCTCTTGCTGTTTCTTACTTCTTACCGCTATCTTCCTCTATTCTCTCTTTGTTTTGGCCATTTCTTTATCTAACATGGGACTGGCTTGACTCAGGAATTTTACCCAGGAATTTCTAGTCCCTTCTATTCTCTTCCCCCATTGTGATACAGCCATTAAATCCTCTACAAAATCTTCCAAGTTTGCTCATTCTTCTCCCTTCCTTAACAAACACTCACACATACAGACACAAAGAGCAATTATTTTTGACACTGTGATGTCATTCTTTTGTCTCCTGAATGTATTTCATTCCTCTTCTGTCTAAAACACTACTACAAAATTACTGTATTTTGCTTCCCTCAAGTCCTGAATAACATTCTATCTTTTCAATCTGGTGCTTCTATGATGCCTTCCCTTTCCTCTACTACTTCAAATAAATGTATCCCAAAGTCCTCCAAAGGGTGTTCATTTTCGCTTGTATGAACTAATGCATTGGCATTTAAAATCAGAATAAATACCTGAGAAGGAACTCACAGGTTTTCATGTCCTTTACCTGTCCAAGCATTTTCCAACAATTACCCTCTGTTTCTCTTGTAGATAAGCTGTCCTATCCAAAGGCCTAGCTACTTTTTGAAGGCTTGTAACACTTTGAGCACAGGATAACTGAATATGTTCTGAATCTGGTTCTATAGGGAAAACATTACTTGAACATCAATATAAATGAAAGACACAAGTGAACAAATATCAAGGCCATTACAAGCAATGGAGAACTGACATCTCAGAATTTGGAATTATCCTTTTACATTTAACCAAAAATACTTACCCTGTGTAACTTTTCTCTTCTCTCATCAGAGTCTGGCATGCCCCTGAGACTTGGAGGAATATACCAAAAACATACATTTGTATGCTCTGGCTGCAAAAAGAACCAAACATATGCATCAATTAAAAAAATTACACAGATCATTCCCACACTAAAGGCTAGTCAGTAACATATTTTATCACAGACATGAAAGACAAAATATAGTATTAACTTTCCTAGTCCTGCATGTGAAAGAGACAGAAATGGATTACAGTACTGCTGCTTGCCTCTGCTGCCTTAGATTCCCTATACATTGTCCCATTTGCAATATTTAGGTTGCTAATGAAGTGCAAGTGCTTTTCACCCTTGTGCAGTTCTATGAGTAACTGTTTTTCAGGATCACAGCAAGGGCAATCCAATTTTCCTTTCCTTAGCAAAGGGAGAAATGAAGTTTATACTATGATCCAAAAGTTTCTGTACTGGCACTGGCAAAAGAATATACAGTAAAAACAGCAGATTCTCACTTATGTACTAATAATCTCAGTATGAGTAGGTTGCATTAAAGCGTTCTTCATGCCCTAAACTGAGAAGGCCTCTGTGGAAGAAGAGGAGATAAACCTGACATTTATGGTACAAAACCACACGTATTTGACAAAAAAATCTGTTCAGATGCCAATAGTCATCTAGTTCTTTAGAAAATCAGAGCAGTTTTGCATAGCTGTCTTGAAGAACTGTGAGAAGCATGAAGACAGATTTGGCTCACACATATGTGAAAGCAAACTTACCTGCCCTTCAAATACCATCTCAAATTCTTCTCTGTTTTTGATTTTAGTGTAGAGATATTCTGCCAGCTCCAGGCATTTATTGATCTGATTTTCAAATCCTACTGTACCCTATTTTAATAAGAAAGTAGGTATTAGTTATATGGTCATTTTTTTTCCTGCTCTGATGCAATCACCTTTTCAGATAAGTTTCACTCTTAAATATTTTCAGGCAGAAAACATTTAGCAATATTATTTCTTGTAACTTAAAAGCAGCATTAACCAACGGTTAAAAAGTGGCTAAAGGTGGCCCAGTTGTAAGTTGCTATTTGGTTTGTCTCATTTTAAGAGAATTTATTATGAAAACAACAAGGACTTTCGCTATTTTTAGTAGATTATTTTAGGTCTTTTATATTTTTTGGGCTTCCAAAAACATTATAGATATTATGTCCTGGCTTCACAGCTGCTGCTGAAAGACCAGAAACTTAGAATGGGAATTCAGTTGAAAGTGTAAGAATTGGGAAGTAAAATATTTCCTCTGAACAGTTTGCTACAAATGTGAATTTAACCAGCAAGCAAAAGTCTGCCATACGTTTACCATGTCACTTGCCTAGCCGCTGATATCTTGTCAAGGTCATAATCCCAGAAAAAGTATATGAATATTGATAATAAATAGTTGGGGTTTTTTTAAAGTACACTTCGTACATAAATGAAGAAGCAAGCATTTTCTCCCAAAGTGAAAATTGGTTTATGATTTTGGAGTTTATAATTAGATTTAATATCAATTTTATTTTAAAAATTAGACTCTGGACAGGTTACCCAACTGAATTCCCATTTTGCCAGCAGAAGATCAAGAATAACAGTAATGAGATGACTGCAGATAAAGCAACAAAAATGGAATGTGTTTTCTTGACTACATGAATCCTCATCTTGTGAACATGTAAGCCTGGACAAAAGCCCATGCTTAAATTCAGCCATCCAGGCATACCACAGTAGTACCAGAATAACTGTGGAATCGTCACTTGGGCAATGCTAGCTCAGAAAAAGGCCTTGTTTTGAGTTAAAAAGTCACTTATAAAATCTATACATTGAAATGTCATATTCAAAGGACCCTTGTAAGTCATCAAGGCTGCTCTGCTGTTACAAGTAATCTGTCATAAAATACTATCCAAGTGTAGAGCATCACAACAAGAGATCATTTTGGTGCCCTGCACTCTATGGTTTTTCTGCAGGACTCATCTAGTGACTTAAATCTTTCTTCTAATTGCCATCTGAATTTACCGACAGCTAGCATTGTTCTGCAATTCACACAGTACCTTTCTGAGTTAATACTTGGATATTTCTGTGTTTAGAGATTGTAATGACACAAACATGTATGTTAAAATGAAGTATTCCATTACATGACACTTAGAAATTAAATAAATACCTTTCTGTTTTTGAGCTAAACTTTTGTTATTTACCTTTGCTTTCCACATCAACCAGAATTTGAAAATGTCTACATGTCGACCACACTGTATTGCCTTATCTCCAGTGTCATAGGAGACATCATACTGCTTGTCTGGCTGGAAGAGATAGCCTGCACACATTTGATTGCAGCCCTGAAGGATACCCTACAACAAAAAACATGTACACTTACATTACTTACCTGGCATTTGTGCATGAGAGAATGTACACATTAATAATGTATAAAAATGTATTTCAAACTTGTACAGGAGGATTGTTCTTTGATGGGACATATTATAACATACTGACCCTGTTTTGCAAACCTGAGCCACAAAATTAATTTCATTAACCTAAGGTGGTTCTCTTAGAAGTCTCTGAGTAGCCATATGGTCTTACACACAGAAACACCCCCCTGAGAAAACATTCACAGATTAATTTCGAGACTTAGTTTGTGATATTAGCTTTCACCACTTCAATTTATAAGGCTATGTTCTTTAAACTTAAATTTATGATTTGCTAAATTACACACTAGAATAAAGCTGTGGTCTCTCAATGCAACAGATTGCTACACAAAATGGAGTGAAAAAATGTAATTGAAGGTTTAAACTTTGAATGTTGTTCAGCTTTATGACAACATTAGGGATAAGTATAAGCACAAATAACATAAACTGGACATTTTTTGCATATAAATAAATATGGTTCACAGACCAATAGAAATCTAGGGACTACTGGTAAAAATGCCTGGTGGAAACACCGAGCAGCAAATTCCTTATGTTACACAGAAGTCTTATATGTGACATGTCTAAAATGGTCTGTATTTCCTTTAGAAATTCCTTAAAACTGCTTTTTGCAAGAAACTTGAAGACACCAGTGTGTCTCATAAATGCAAAAACATCTATCAAAGTTCTCGTACAGAGAACAAAAACTCTTGCCAGAATCCTGCAATAGCTGGCACAATAAGCATGCACGTCACTAAACAGAGGCTTGTGCTTCCCTTCATATGGTGTGTTTTACAAAGGGAAACAAATGCTGCAGTCCTCAGTTTAGAGATGGATTGGAAAAGCAATGGCAGACCTAGGGCTGCAGCTTCCAATTCTTCCATCCCAGTTCTATACACAGGGATTACTGCTTCAACTAAGTGCTTCTAGTAGCAATTGGCATACAAGAGGTTAGTAGGGAACATCATTAGTCCTATCCACACGTGATACCACATATGATATGATTTTTTTCTAATCATTTAATAAAAATATGTATTGCTTAAAAGAAACAAGACACAAGGTTTTTCTTTAATTGATGACAACTAAGAATCTAGATGCTAGCCCTAAGAGTCATAATAAGACCAGCATGTTTTCTTTTCAACAGAACTGGGAAACTTCTAAACCACTGTGTAAGGTAAAATCTTGCTTCTTACTTAAGCAGTTTAGACTGTGACCAAGTACTAAAGCAAAGGCTCTGTGTTCAATGTATCACAGAAACAAGGGGGCAGATTGTCAGTACATTAGCATGGCTCTGTTGTTGCTATCAGAATATGCAAAGATCCAACAGGTGAGGATCTGACCCACGTTGTCTACTACTTTAATTTAAAAAAGCCAAAACCTCTAGGACAGATAAAACAACTTCCAAAACACAGTGTAAATCCACACAATTATTCCTTCCAAAAGAAGTTTTGAAATTAAACAGATTTTGCAGTACCCTCTTAAAAAGTAGGGCTGGATATTTACTTTTTTAAAAAAATGTTTAATTATTAAATATAAGGCAGACCTTCTCCCGGACAAGAATGGCAGAACATTGTAACAACACTCCCATCATCTTGTGTGGATTCCAAGTGACTGAGTTGGCTCTGCAAAAAAATTACACATTCAGATAGGTTTGGAAAACAGAAACTTAATCTGAAGCAGTCACCTTTGTTTTCTGCTTTCAGCTGCAAATACAGGGAGTTTTGACCATGATGATATCACTGGGTATTATTGCTTTCTTAAGTGTCTTCTTTCCCAGCTATGCTGTCCGGGAAAGGAATTTTTTTCATGTTAACATTGCAATATCAGACTTGTGATTATTTTATATTATTACTAATATCAGCTAATAAGTATCAGACTGATTAGCTGATACAGTAACATCATCCCCAGATGAGTTCTCTTCTAGAAATAGCACTAATAAAAATAACAAAACCTCTTTGATATGTTCTATCGATTCAGGGTACTGATTGGGAAAGTGGGGGTGTCAGACAATTAAGGAACTAATATGAATTGTGGGAGAATACAGTTCTTTACTGAACAGCTGCTGGAAAAATAGAAAGGAAATAAAAAGATGTTCTGCATGCTTACCTGCTTTTCCAGTTAGAGCCACAGCCCTTGCTTGTCAAGCCTGTGGACTGTTAAAAGGCTCTAAAACCTTACATCTTATCCTACCATTCTCTATGGAAAGCTTAAAATTTCTTACATGTAAACACAAGTCAATGCACAAGATCACCTAATTTACAACTCAAACAGATGTTCTGTATTTTAACATACTATCCTAGACAGTTTAATGGTGACACTGAAATAAATGTGCCAACGGTGCACATCCATTGACCTTTCCACCCCAAGTAATTAATTACCAAGCGTCCCCTTGATTCACTGCATGTTCCAGAGAAGCAAAGTGCATAATTGTATTTCACAGGCTATGCATGTGTTTTTACAATGTGGTTGAAAGAAAATTGAAAGGTATTTCCTCCTCTCCAACATCCTGCTCTCAGAGGACACAGACACAACCATTGTTTCTCTGTTTTGAGTAACACAGTGATGTCTCCACCCCAGTCTGAGGACCACTGATTTCCAGATACAATTTCAATCTCTGTATGTGCTAGATTAGACTGTAGCACCCCTCAGCTGAAGGAACAGTGCAGCCTGTGCTGTACCTGGGGAGCTCACCATCCGACATCAGCTGCTTATGCAGTGCAAACCAGCAGATAAATAGCTCAGACTTATCTTTTAGAAAAAGTTCACTAATAGTTCAGATGAAGCAGTCAGGAAAATGGAATTTATATAACAACTTGTTTCCTTTTGAAAACACCATGCCTTCAGTTTAGCACATTCATTTAACTTTCAGGGTTTCAAACAAAGACAATTTCAAGTGGTTCCTCACAAGGAGCATTAGGTTTATGTTAACACGAAGCTGTTGCTCTCTCCTCAGTGCAGCCCCCAGGCAGAGGCTGTCCCCCACAGGCAGTCCCAGCTCTGTGCCGTGGCAGCATGCCAGCCCTCCATGCCAGTGTGCCCAAGCAGGCCAAGTACAACCTGTGTTATCAGGAGAGCCCAGCTGGGGCCCGTGACAGGCAATTACCCCGTGCATGTGGGCCCCATCCCCTGTCTGAAACCTGTATAGCTGACTGGGAAAGAAATCATTTCACGCTTCATAGCCTGCTGCTCTCCGTATTTACTTAAAATTATGGCCTTAATTAGCACCTTAGGGTTGACCTCAGGTCAAAAGGGGTGTGCCAAACTCCTGTGACCAAACCTCTGTATCTTAAGAAAATTATTTTGCAATGCTGACTTAATATTAGACATGTTGCCGTGACTCACAAGTAAATTGGGCTGGGCAAATGTTGACTGGATTCTGCTGCTTCAGGGTACTGAGCACCATATGCTGCTGTCCTTGCAACAGAAAGGTCCCCATGGTTTTGCTGCCAGTCCTTCCATACACTATCCTTGATGTTGTACTTATTCTTCACTTACTGCATGAGATGCCCACATCTAGGACAGTTTGCTTTCCCTAAGGAAGAGCATTGCTCACTATACTCATTTTACTATTTTACACAGTGCCATATTCAGAATGGCCAACTCAGGGAGCAATTTGATGCTAATTTAAAAGTACATGGATAGAGCTTGCTTCCAATATTTTTTGTTTCTCTGAAGGCTGATAGCTGCAATGATGGAAAAGATCTAAAATTTGTGATTCTTCATTGCTTTTCAGATTTTTTTCAGATAGGCACCATTTTATGGTTGAGTGCTTTCAGAGAAAATCTAGAGATCAACACACCCATGGGATTATAAATATAGCATCTTCTACAGACTTGTCATTAGTGGATATGGGTACAACTGTGCCAAAGACTATGCCTGGAATGACTCCTGAGTCAAAATTGTAAAAACCAGTGGGAGGGTCACATTCTCACTCTGCTGTCACTACCAATACAAATGCTTTGCCTCTTTAAGTTTGATTCAGTCAAAGGCTGGCTTCTGGTCTCAGTGGGCATTTGGTAAACTGGGTTACCTACCTGGGGCTACACACATGCTCTTTTCTGCAGACTTCACTCTGACCTCAACAAGAGCTTCCTGCTTGTTTCATCTAATGCCCACATGGCACCAACACACAGGCCCCTGTGCCCTCAGACAGGTGACATCTTGTGACCCCTTCTGGCCTCCCTGTAAATGACCTCAGTCTTCTCCATGGTACAGCAGAAGTATAGCAGCTCTGTCTATCACAGTCCTTTCAAACCTTAAAGGTACTTAAACTTGCCCCTGAAAATTGCTGCTAATTCAGTCTCTACCTCCTCTCACTGTTGTACACACCTATCTATTTGTGTGTGTGTGTGTATAAATAAAAGTGATATAAGACTAAGCATATGTATGTGTTCCATTTACAGAACTCATGAACATACACTCTCTATTTTCCAGAAAACCTGCAAACATCTTTCAGGAGAGAACCTCTACAAATTCCCACTGTGGGTATTCATGCTCAAACACCTTCCCTGGATCCCTCACTTATCACTGGTATTCTCAAAGCCCTACATTTCAGAGATTGTCTAGCTCTCACACTTCATTTTTTTCTTCAAATACTTCTCCATCCATTCCCAGACTTAGGATCCCTCCAAAGCTATTCACAGAACAACCTCAGTTCCTTTTTGCCAAGTAATATCCTCGTCTTCCTTCAAATCTGCTGAAAACTTACCTCTCACTCAATGGAACATCACAGATTTCTTCTGTAGCATCGTTTCCATCTCCCTAGTCTGAACCTTTTCCTTTTGCCTCACTATTGTTTAATTTAGTGTTTAAACTCCTCACTGTAGCAAAGGAACATTTTCATGAATTGCTGAAGTGCCATGTACCTTGTGAAAGTACTTTAAGAACAGAATTACAAAGAGGCCCTGGGTAGTACCTTTCTATTCCACTCAGTTTGTGACGGTGCTTTCGGGACATTAAGAGTCCACCCCCCCAGGCAGCCTGGAAGAGACAGGAAAATGAGAAGAGTAATTTTTTTTGAAAAGCTCAACAGATTTTAGTTTACTCAGAGTCTAGTAATAAATATTTTAATTCTTGTAACTTGTAAGAAAATTCTTGTAACTTGTAAGAAAAAAAAACATGTAAACTGAGATCCTCTTTTGCCCGACTAGCAGCACTTTTTTGTTACTTACATCAACATGGAGCCAGAGGTTGTATTTTTCACATATATCTGCAATCTCCTGTATTGGATCAAAGGCTCCATATACTGTTGTGCCTGCAGTCGCATTTACAAAAAGAGGAACGTATCCCTACCAAAAAAAAAAAAAAGTCAACTATAAATTGAAAACACTTTCAGAGAGAGAAAGAAAAAACAAAAATAATTCCAGAAATATTATCTCATTTTGTAACCTAAAAATGTTTTATAAAGAATATTATTTTGTTCAATCTCTTTCAGTGAAGAGATTCAAACAATGTGATGGAAGATTAACAATATTCAAGTAAATTTGGGACTTTTACAGCAGTATAAACAAAAATTAATTAAATATTATTTGTAAGTCATTATTTCAAAGCTTGAAATTGTTCCTTTAGTCCTTATCTACTAATAAACAGAACAAAGCAGAACAAAGCAATCTAAAACAAAAGCAATAAATGAGAAACTATCAGATCAAAGAGAGACAATTTTGAATTAGATGAAATAAATGTGAACTGCTATTTCATAGAGTTCCCAAATGTAAAGAACTTAAGAAATAAAAAAAAAAAAATCTTGATTTCTCTTTGGTTATGTTATTAAAAATCCATGGGTTTTTCCACTGCATTGATTCAAGAAATAGTAATTAATGCCAAAAATTTAATCTTATTGTCTATATTTAACAAATACACTTGCTACCTACATGAAATCTACAGGATTTTTTAAGGGCTCTGTAGAATCTTTTATGGGTTTGGCTAAGCTTAAAAGTTTAGATAAAAGATTTTGTGTTTCCATGCTTGTTTCCATATATTTCCAAGCAGGAAGTTATTTTTAAAAATAATCATGAGCTACAGTTGTGGTTCAAAAGTTAAAAAGTCTTTTGGTTTTAAACAGAAAATGGAAACCTCACCAAGACATACAGATAATTCTGTAAGCAATACATGAATGTATAATTAAACATATAAAAATACTGTTATTGTATTTCTATCATTATGATGTTCTCTTTAATGTCCACACTCTGGCTTCAAAGGAAGAAGCAATTTTACTAAGCCAAGCATTTAAGCACCAGTTTTTTAACACACAAACCTTTTCTTTTGCTTCCAGAATTTTTGCCTCCAAATCAGCTGGTATTATTTTGCCTCTGTAATTATCACAGAAACAGAAAGGCAAAGAAAGTTAAAGAATGTATATGTAAATAATAGCTGCAGTTGAAATAATTTAATAGGATTTTCTCAACAGGCCATTAGCAACTTGACACACTGTACTAAATCAGTCCTTAAACACAATAAAACAAATTTAACACATGAACACATTTAATCTATCAAAACTTTAGCATTCATCCTACCTTTCATCGCATTTTATCAAAATAACATTGTCTGTTCCAAATCCAAGTGTAGCTCCAGCTTTCTTTATCGAGTAGTGACTCTGCAGCAAACAAAGGAACATGAAATGGAGGGGTTGTTTAATGGTGAAGCATTTTCACAACGTATGTCACATTATGGCATATGTTGTGAAAATGTAAACTTATGTAAATTAAGAATTAGCAGTGTATTAAGCTCACATGCTCTGAGGTAAAGAGAACCAGTTTAGGGACTGCAGCCATGCCTTTGGTTTTAACTTCAGGGAAATATTTGTAGCGTGCAGCCATTATGCTGTACATGTTGGAGATGGCTCCTCCTGTGAATGAACAAATAAATGAGTAATACAATAGTGATAATGACAACAAAAAGTATATTATACCACAGACATTTGTGTCTCATTTGCATAATGCAGTGAAAGTGGCAGTGAGCTATGAAAAAACATTTCTCTGAAATGCACTGGCATCTGTCTGAATAGCACAGGACAGACTCTCGAGAAATCCAGAGTAACAATCAGAATTTCCTGAGTGCCATCTTTTCCAATTGCTATCATTTTGTAACACATTCCTAAAAAGTTCAGCTTCCATTGTGCTGCTTTTGTGTAAACTTCTTGTTAGCAAGAACAACAGGAACTTATTAACTTGTCTGAGATTGAAGAAATGTCATATATTGGATGGATTTATCTTACTGTAGATGTAGAAGTAGATGCTGAAAGGTAGATTTCTACAGCTGAGCTACTTCTTTCTAAACTCCCTCACAGTCATTTATGGCAAAGAGGCATGTCACAGGCTGTGATTCACCTAATTTATTTTCACACTTAATTTTGTAGAATTTGAATACAGGGAAAGCACCTTTTTATCTTGGTTTGCTGCTAAAAAGAGCCCTGAACAATTAGCTCAGTTCTTTGGGGCAGACCTCAAGCTTTAATAAGATCAATCTCACCCCTAAGCCTAAGATGACTTCTTCCTCTGAAATGTTGTCATTGATGAGAACACAGAAATATCTGTACTTTTCTAGCAGATAGGAATGGAGTGTGCACTTTACGTGGGCTGTTCCAAAATGAGGTGGTTTTGTCCTTTATGCTCTGTGACAGGATGGTGTTCCCTCATGCCAAACCCAGAAAAGTCCTGCTGGGCATCCACATTGTCCACGCATTGGCCCAGGACCTTCACATGTTCCATCACCAGTCATTTCTGTCACTGCCCACTGCCTTTATGTTCCTTGCATGGGAAGACACATTGTCCTGGTCTTTATACCACAGTCATACTTGTGAATGCAATCAGATTATATCCCAGAGAACGAGTCCCAGAAAGTGACAGACAACCACAAACTTTTTCTGACTGTGAGCCCAAATCCTCGCTGACCACCAAAGAAACCAGTACATGATTTTTTAGAACTTCTAGTCAAAAGGAGCTGTGGTTGCTCAGTGCCTCCAGAAATGAAGCTCATAAAAGGGGTGTCTAAATGCCTAACTGTGTACTGTGGTCAAGTTTTAAATGCCACAGTACATAGCCATACACAGAGATAATTTTTGACCCCAACTATTCTGTGGGATGTTTAAACAAAGCATTCCTACTTCTAAATTGCACATAGTGTGAGTATTCAGACACAGCCCATGTTTATTTTAACTTTCCAAGTTTTAGTCAAACCACCAAAACAGAGAAGAAAAACTCACCAGGTGAGAATATTCCATCACCATCTTTGTTAGACCATCCAATAATCTCCCTCATCTTTCGAAGTGTTATTTGTTCCATGAGGACAAAGACAGGAGCAATTTCATAGGTAAACCTGCATGGATAAAGCAAAAATACCAAATAAGCACAATATAGATACAGATTCTAAAAACACACAATAAATTCCCAGACTGCGATCCTTTGTTAAAATGCTCGAGGTTTCTAAAAGTTTTCCTGTAACTTGAGGTCCTGATCCTGAAACTTTACCCAAACAAAAATCCTCAGGAAGACAATATTGGAAGTACTGATGAATAAAAACTGCAGCATTATATATTTTGCAGCTTTCTATATAGTGAATGTAAGACCTAATGTTCAACATCATAGGGCTGCTGTCTTCTGAACAAGTTTGTCCTTTAAAACAACTGTTTCCCAAAGTGCCAATTCCACACTTGTGGAATAACATGCTGCTAAGTCCTTATGAAAACAGTGAACTTCATTGAGCTAAATAAAACCATAATTAGAAGTATTGAGCTAGGGTTTCAAAGTTTAAATATAATTAATTATGTGGATTTATTCTGTTGATGATCTCCAAGGACAACTTACTTCTACAATACAACGTGATCAATAACTGTCAAGAGTAATTACAAATGATGATTTTCTAATTACCAATTACCAAAACCAAGTCAGCAGTCAACTATTGTATCCACTTAATGAGGGCAAAAACCATTACATATCCTGGCATGCCCTGATGTCAGAGTCAGATATGTGGATGGAAATTGACAACCATACAACTATTTTGGTGATCAAGGTAGATGGACAAATTACTACTGCTGTAAACAAATTCTGCTTACTGTCTGTGGGGAAAAAAAGTAAGGGGGAAAAGGAAGCAGAGAGAAATGAAGAAATCAACCTCTGGTTTCCAAAGGAATCTGTAAGAGTATGACACCCTGACGCTTTGGGTTTGACTGATATTCTCTGCTTGAATAATTTTGCCAAAACATCTGTATTGTCTCTCTAATACTAAAATGATATTTTGAGAACAGGTACAGCAAACTTGAATGAGACACGATATTAAGAAGAGAACAAGTGTCTGAAAAAGCTTGTCCTTTATTTACAGCTATACTGGTTGCTTCCACTGTTAATATTTTCTTCAATTTTTATGTGTCTTTAGTCCATCAGAGAAACATGACCATTATTTCAAAAATATTCCCTTAATATTAAAGATTTCTAATTTGTTTAATTATTGTGATTGCTATTTTCAGAAGCCAAAATACTACTTATTTTGTTTTTATTATCATTAGAACTGGCAGAGACAGTTCAATACTGATCTGAAGTTTGGGCGCTGCTACTATTTACAAATGGACAAAATTAATAAACCAGTGTCTGCTAACAGTGGTTTGGGGTTGTTTTGTCTTTAAGCACTGCAAGTCTAGAATAGATCCCAATTTTTATTTAGGCAGAATGATCAACCAATGTCCACAGGAACTCATCAGTCTATAGATCACTGTAGCTCAATACAAGGTACTCTTAAGTCAATGTGATTATTTTTTCCCCACCAGTTTAAACACATTTTGGGTTTTGTCCTGAGACCTTTCACACTGAATTTTGAATATCTTTAAACACAAAGAAAATACTATTTATTTATCCTATTCTGTAGTTATTTTCCAAGAACTGACAAGAAATAAATGATAGCAGATATTTATAAATTGCAAGGCCAATGAAGCTATATTAGTTGATAGGTATGAATTTACAAATCACGTCTAGTTAAAGTTCCTTCCACCTTACTTGTTTTAAACTTAAATTATTTTGAAAAATTCTGTAAAACCCAAAAATGTGTTTGGCTTACAAGGAACCATCAAACTCTAGAATCAATCTCCAAAAAAAAGCAGATTAGATTTTCCCATAGTTACAACATTTACAGGTATTTCTGTGAATTAGCTGTCACAGTCATGAGTATCAGCTCGTTACTACAGAATGTACTAACTGGTTTCTTGGGAGAAGCCAGTGCTGGCATAATTCTGCTCTCACATAAGGGACAAATCACTTTATCAGACCAAATTATTCTAGCTACCATTCTCTTGTTGGCCAGCATGTAAAAAGCAGTCTGAGAATAAACACAGAACATTTTACATCAATTTTCTATTCATAAGCATATTTGCACAATACTGAAAACACCAATGTATTCCCTTGTCTCAGCTAACAGTGGGCATAAACAGAACTTCCAGATAATTTTTATTTTTAACCTCAGTTGGCTGCTGCATGGTGACAGAATGCCTTGTGCTACAGAACTGGATGAATAATGAAATTCTGAAATTCCCATGCTTAAGGTCTCATGATTAGAGATTGAGCTGTGAATAGCACATTGATACATTATTTCCAAGTCAATGGGGAAAGCTTATTATGTTTATTTTTATATATTATCTTCACAGTGACACTTAAATAATATTTCCTAATGATAATTTAAAATTTTTCGGGAGTACAGATGTTTAGATTACTCAAAACTCATCTGCAAAAGAAAACACATACTTTTAATTGTTCATAAATATTTTAACTATTGTTTATCTGTAGAAAAGAAAAAATGACATTTGAAAAACACCCCTACCATAATTCAATGTTATGGTTGCTTTTGTGTTATGTGCTCATGTAGCTGTAATAGGCTGGAACAGTTTCTAGGTAAAGGTCAAAACCTGTTCTGGTGTGCTGGAACACTACTCAAAACAAATACCGTGTTCCCCAGAGCTCACAGAGGTGATTGGGTTATTTTTAATAACCTTCTCTGTCAGTTCTTAGAATCATATTTTACAAACATCTTCCTTTAACCTTATTTGCAAGTACTGTGTTACTTTAAAGCACACCATGTTGAATTTGGTTTTCTGAAAAAAGGGCACACTGAGCCTCATGCTAACAAACAGATACTAAATGTTCATGTTCACAGAGAAGTATTTTCAAGATACATTCTTTTTTAAAGCACAAATGGTTGAGAAAGTAGCTATTTAACAGCTTATTTTCAAAAAAATAGAAAATATCAATTAAAAAGAGTTCTTTTTTAAGCAGTGACTAATTGAGTGCAATGTTATTAATAATGATGCCAGTACTTCTTTACCTGTCACAGTCTGCCATAGAGCTGAATTCTTTTATGTCTTATCAGATTTGTGTAATTTCACTGATTACAAAAGGATAACTAAACTGGGATAACTAAGTTAGTCAAATGGGCTTGGAAAAAGTGACACTGAAATATATACCAATTTCAGAGAAACAGAGAAACAACTTTTAAGCAAAGTTTTGTTTAGAAATGTGATCTGAACTGTTTTCACTTTTAATTGTCCTGCTAAAAAGGCACCTCAAAGCCCTTTAAAGATTTTACAATACCTGTTTAATAATTAAAACATATCTTGTTTTTGTGGATGTTTTGGTTTAGTGTTGTTTTTAGGGGTTTTTTTCATTAATTGCACTCTGCTGAAAAAATTCATCATAATACCTTACACTGACATTTACCTTTCATTAACTCTGAGGTCAAGAAAAATTAGGAAAAGTTTCTTATTTGATGCATTCAGATGTCAAATTTTACTTTTTTTATATTTCCCTTTATTTATTTACACATGGTTTATTAACCTTAGACTAATTCCTTTATTTGCATAAAATTATTTTTCAGTGTTACATTTTTAATAATTTTGAAGCTACCCAGAAGCCAATTCTTTACCAGCACATGAACAAAAGGTATTGCCTCAAGCCTGCTATCTCTGAAGTCAATAGTAGAGAAGAAAATTAATTTTTTCCATATCTTGTGTTCTAGTGTTAACATGTGAACAGCTGCAGACCTGTTCAGTCTAGAGACAAAGTTTTTTTTCAAAAAAGAAAAATATAGAGAAGATTGGTTCAAAAAAGAAAAGTAATTTCAGGTTATTATATTAGAATAATCATGTTTTACTTACCACGTGCTCTCAGATATTTGCATTTCTATTTATAAGAAACATAAAACTGTTCAGTTTCATGTAATTATTTCCATTGTCTTACTGACACATTTAGAAAAACATGAGACATTTTTCTGGAAGATGTAACATTCATAATTTAAAAATGAAAATTATTCATATCTGTGACAATACCTATCTACCATGATACATGGCAGCCCGTGTAAGCACCAGTCCCAGACACTGGTGACAAGACACTGCTTACATGTTTGTGTTAGCAGTAGATGTCAGCCACTCCCCAGCCAAGCCAATAATGTCCAGTCCTGTGGACAGCTGATTGAAAAAGCGAGGGTGACCTGTAAAGAGAATTAAGAGCAACTTAGAACAAACTCTACCGGCATCTGTCAGGTTTCAAATTTAAACCATCCACCTTTTCTGATAAAAACCACAGAATACCTGCAGCAAAGTTTTCAAAGCAAGTCCTGCTTATGGGGAGACTGATAGCCAACATTCATGGGTGTCTTATTACAAACTTCAAAAATGCTTCAGATCTGAGCTCCTGCATGGAATCATTTGCCTTTAAAAGAGAACCTCAGAATCGACTGTGGCTGTAAACACCTCCGGGACCTGCCCAGGGGCTTGGGCTAGCCCATTTCCAGAGCCCTCTTCAGACCTCCGCCGTGCTGTGAGCTCGGGAGAGCAGTACACGGTGGGGACACCCCCTTGGCAGTAACAACCCCCAGGTACCGGGGCTACTTGCATTTGAATGGAGCAAGAGAGGAAGGCTCAGGCGCTTGAACTGGGCCTGCAGGAGTGAGACAGGGCTGCGGAGGAGCCAGTCTCTCCCCGAGTACAAGGACACGGGAGAGACGTTTTGCGGGGTCTGGGCAGCAATGTCCCAGCGCTGCAGAGGGGGGACAGGGCCCCGCAAGAGGCCCTCGCCTCCGGGCCTTTCCCCACATGGTCTATGAGCTGGAATTCACCTCCTTAAACAGAGTTCGCTATTGAACTGAAGTAAATCACATCCCTGTGTTACAGCAGAAGCTGCTTTAACGACTTTGATAAGCAATAATCCCGAGTCTCGGGGACCTACTTTTCTAGCATGAAGAGAGGAAAATTCCTAACAACCGGTACCGGGCGCTGAGGGGACGTGGCGGGGGGGGCATGATTAAGACCTCTCTTCTCTCTGGAGAAGAACACGCAGATAGCACACTGGAGACAGCCCGGCCCTAGAAGAGAGGTCAGCTCTCGAAGCCTGGAGGGGACCCTGTCAGGTCGGATTCGGTTCAACACGAGGAACATCAGCATCTTTTGACATGAAGAAACAAATGCGATTCTGCCCCGAGCGATGTCAGCAGAAATCTTTCGGAGGCGTGAGCCTGCCGGCGCTGCCACATCGCGACACTTCCTGAAGAGGACACGCCGCAGCCGGGGGGCTGCTCCCGCCCGAGGAACCCACGGCTTCGGGCTAGAGCCCAGAAATAGCACCGCGGCTTGCCTGTTTGCTTCACAAATCAGCGCTTCTCTCCCTTTCCAGGACACACTGACGGGCAAGTTATCTTCAGCGACATTTCGCTGACCTCCCACAGCTGTTAATGAGCCCGCGATCTCCTAAGGCTGGGCAGCAGATTCAGACTCGGTGACTTTGAAGGGAGCTTGAGAGAAAATGCGAGCCCCGGAAGCCCACAGCAGAATGCGTGTCCTGGGCACTCAGGCGATCCGAGCAGCACTTTAAAGCTGCACCAGACACCGCTTTGAGCAGAGCTTGTGTCCGGTCGGATAGCGTCCCTCAGGTCCTGGGGACACGTCCTGCTGGCCCACAGAAGCTCCAGGGGAGGTTGGGGTGATGGGAGGAGGCTGCACGACTTGCGGCACAATAAATAGCAGAACAATGGTGCAAGCACACAGAGCGCAGCCACTCTGACTTAACCTCAGGCCACCTGTCCACGACCCACGCGTTTGGGAGTGAAACACTCTCCCCTTTGATTAAGAGTACAAAAATCAAAGTATACCCCTGACTCCACTGAATCGATCAAACCATCATGTAAATAGGAAAAAGGACAGAATGGTACCCGCCACATCTGTTGTCAAGATTTTGCTCTTTGAATGCGCTGCATTGGGTCTTCACGGCTCCAAAACTAAGCACAGCAGAAAGCTGCGGCCCGTCCTTCAGGAGCCAGGCTCGCAGCTGCCCAGCCGGAGAGCGCCGGGAAACAGCCCCCGGCCCGAGCTCCCCGCCTGCTGCGGCCGAGCCGAGCCGAGCCGTGCCAAAGAGGGCAGCCGGCCAGGCAGAGCTCAGCAGCCCTGAAACGCAGGAGCAAGGCTGGGGACAGGAAACTCGGCGCGCTCCATTACCGCTCCAGCTCCTGACCTGCTTGGATACCTACGGCTGTCAGGGCTAGTTGCCAGCCAAGATTCCTTTGGATCCAATGCAAAACATTTTAGGCCAAACAGCCTGAGAGAGCATTGACTTTGCTCTAGAGCCTGGCTACAGCTCACCCAGTCAAATAAGTGATTACAATCCGGGATTTCTGTTTGAATCAGAAGGACCTGGACGGCCAGGGCTCCTGGGTAATAGGCTGAAATCCACAGGGTTCCTTTAATGATGATTCCTAGGATTTCAGTCTCTTTTTCATTAAACGTTTGATGAACATAAAGAAGAAAAATTGCAAATTCTGTGTCATTTATGCCCTCATTTACCTAATGATATTGCTCCCCAGAGATACAGACAGCTCACGTTTCATCAAGTGAAAGAGATTACATCTTTAAAGCTTGTTTCTGTGGTCTAAAAACAGCACTGAGCCCGTCCTGGCAGGGACGGATGGTCATCAATAAATGAAGTTTCTGAGCAGAAACATTTCAAGCGCCTGCAGCCAGCCCTGGAGCCAAGCCTGTACGGAGGCACAGTCACGGGTGTAGAGAGGGTGTGGGCTTACCTCCGTGAGCTGTCAAGCCCTCTTCACTGTGAGCCTGAGAAAAGTCCCAGGAGGGACTCGCCACAGAGTAGCGTGCAAAAACTTACCTGTCCTCACTCCGTATTTCAGGGTGTCCCGACAATCCACCAGAATCTGCTCCAGGGACTCAGGGTTGTCCGAAAGCTCCAGGTTGAAGCCCTCCATGCCCTCCAGGAGCTGGTGTGGGTGGTGGAAGTCCAGCACTTTGGTGGATCTGTCAAAAGTCTTCCTCACGTAATTGAGGAGGATGTCCACAACCTCCAGCAGAAACTGCATGGTCTGCTCCTCACCATTCTTGGAGGGCAACAAATCTGTGGGGCAAACCAGCTGTTAGCACTTGCTTTGGGAGAGAGAAGCAGAGATGAACCAGCCTCGGCTGCCCACAGCGTTCCAAGAACCTGGAAGCCACGGTCCCAGCACTGCCTGGTTGCAGCCGGGCAGACCCCCGGTCCCTCTCACCCCGCGGAGAAGGGCAAGCCTAGGTCACCCACAGCAACAGCAGAGGTACCTCCAAGGTGCCTGGCCTAAGAGCACGCCCTGCCATGCAAAGGTTGTGTGGTGTGAGGCACTCGCCTCCTGTGGGCCAAAAGCACCTGAAATCCACACCTGCCCTTACCTTGCAATATCCCTACCTCCGCCCCGCAAAGGGATTGCTTTCCCTTTCCCACTCTTCTTGCAACCCTACCAGCAACCATAGGCTGCTTCATTACTATTTTACTAAGGAGGATAAAAACATAGAATTACTCTCCTCCTGGAGGCTGGATCTGGAGAAACCCCTGGAACCACTGAAGCTGAGCTGCAGGTGATCAGCACAAAGTACGTAAAACTGCTTCTCAGGCAGCTTGCATACATCACCAGTGCAGCTTCCAAGAACACAGACACGGAGCTCCCTTCAAAAACAGCCAAGGAAAAGCACAGTCTGAACATGGCTGCACTTCCAGGGGAGATGAGGGCAGGACTACTAAGGGACATGCCTGAGCTGGAGCAAGGAGAAACTGGAAAGTGTTTACCTCTGGCATACAGATTGGAAAAGTCTGTCTCGGTGCGCCGGAACCTGGATTCCTTCTCACTGTTCTCGCATGCCAGCAGGCTCTTGGAGGACTGCTTTTCCTTCAGAGAGCTGACGATCCGGCCCTTGTCTTCCAGGCTGTTGGTCCTTTGCAGGAACCCTACATTATTATTGCAAGGTGCACAGGTCAGAGTTTTCTCACTTCCCAGCATGTTTAGAAAGATCTAAAGCAGCTCTCTAGACAACAGTTAAAAGCGGTGTTGGCTCTAGATCTGGCTAATGAGGTCAGGAATAAGGGTATTTATGGGGATTATTTGCCTCCAGGAGGGAGAGTTCAAAATGCCATCAACTGCAAAAACGCAGCCATGCAAAAAACAAAATTTCGTCATTTAGTGCACTGGTAAATTCTTATTAAGTCGATCAGACAGATTCCACTTCAGTAATCAGCCACTGGAAGAGAGTTCAGGATGAATCAATGCTATTTCAGCCTGCAGGCGAAGTTTATGGACCTAGCAGACAGGGGCAATGATGTATGATTAAAATCAGGGCCATTTTCAGTTCTCCTCGTGGTGCTCTCACGCACAAAAGGCATGAGAACAAGCAGCCATTCTGGAGCATCCTTCCTGAGAGTGCTAGAGCTCTGAGGATACCAGTAGCACTCATACAACCCCACCTTCCTATTATCAGTAAGTACTGATGCGGATTTTCCACCTGAAAAGATGCTTTGATGCAAACAGTAACCATCCCCGGAGGTTTTAAGAGCTCTGCTCTCACCGGGAACGCATCTTTGGCGCCCAGAACCCGAACACAACTGCTGCTGTTATATGTCCTGGCAATAATAAACCCACTCACTCCAAGAATTGTTGGGGCGGGAGCCGCACAGAGTTTGCAGCGAGTAATGAGATCTGTCTACTTTAACAAGACAGGGAGAACAATTAATTTTCTGGATTTGATATATTAAATCTATGATGCCCACTAAAACACGCACAGTGTAGGGCTTTTTGTCATTAAGGACAGCGTGGGATTTTGACCTTCCGGGTTGCACCGAGTGCGCCTGTATGTTTGGAAGGGGCACTACGGTGACGCCAGTCTCCTTTATTCTTTTTCTTTTCTTTTAAAACAAGCAACAATCGAAAACAAAGCTCGTCGCGGCTGGGGATATCCGCCAGAGAGGAGGGCTTGGCAGGGAGGAACAACAACGTCCTGAGTTTGCTCACTCGCGTTCCCCCACGCCGCTTCTCTTCAGCGCCCTCCGCTTTCGGGCCATGAGTCCCTGCTCTCCGGAGCCGTGACGGCGGCCCGGGACTGTGGGCACCTCCCATCAGGCCCCCACCGCCGGCCCGTACTGGACCCCTGCATCTCGGGCAGTCTTCGGGGCTGAACGTCGGGGGAGAAAAGCGAGCGACAGTGAGCCGCTGGGCCAACTGCTCCTGGCGCGGTACCTGCGCCTCGGACCCTGCCGCCAGGCAGGCAGTCACGAAAGAGCTCTCGAAAAAGGAGCACTCGGCTGGCAGGCCCCTCTGCATCAGTCGGGTACCCAGACGAGTCTCCAGGAGGGTCGCTCACAGGTAAGTTTGCAGGAGCCATACTTCCAGCGAACACCTCGCGTTTTGCCTTTTAATTCTGATCTTCTACTGATTAGTCTTTTTCTGTGATGCTTTTATGAATGAGACATAGACTATTTAAGGGAAACTTTGTGCATAAGTTCAGAGTAGCCGTCCGTATACCTGTGTGTGTGTGTGTATATGTATATATATATATATATATATATATATATATATATATATATGTAGTATTTAGTTATGTTACTGCTTCTAATGGCTCTTACCGCGATCATTAGCTCCTGCAACCGCTAGTGCTATTTTCCTGCTCATTAGGAGAAGCAGCTGATATCAAAGCAGGTGCAGTCTAATACGAATTACGAATCCTCTTTTACCGGGTTCTGGGGCTTGATTTTGCTTTGTTTTCCCCGCACCCGTCTTTTTTTCAGGCTCTCAGTAGGATGCTCAGGTGGGACGGGTTCCGTGAGAAGAGACGCCGGCAGGAGCAGCCGCGTTCCGCTTGCCCCGAGAGCCAGGCTCTCCGCACAACTAGCGCTGGGGAAGGAGGGAGCGCCGCTTCAGCAACAGAGGAAGGCTGCAGTTGCATCCAGTTCCACTCCCATCGGGCCCAGCGAGGCCGTGGCATCGCTGAAGGGTCTGACCTACCAGACGCTGCGGGCAGGGAGCTCAGCCCTTGCCCGCACGACTCTGCGGCCGTTCTTCCCCGCGGAGGCTCCCGGGCCCGCTGTGTCCCGAGGCCGGCCGGGGGTCAGCTGGGGCTCGCACGGGGCCTGGCAGCCCGCGCCGCGTGGGGACCCAGGGCCGCGCGGCCGCGCTCGGGAGGCTCGAGGGCGGGGATGAGAGGACGGAAAAAGCCCGAAGGCAGGATCACGCTGTCGGCCGACATCAGCCCAGCCGGCTGTAGGTAATGTGCGTTCTCTCAAGTCCCTCGACCACGGCAGTGTCTCGTGGACCTGGAGGCTCGGTGTAATAAGGGGGAGCCCGTGGGACACGGACAGCCCCCGCTCTGGAGCCGCCGGACCATGCCGTCTGACGAGCCCCTCCCTGGGAGGGTGTGGGACGCTCCCCAGAGGCGTCGCGGTCTGCAGAGAAGCGTAAGAGCCGGCCCTCGAAGGCTCCTTCCGCTCCGGGGAGAAGCGCATGACTTTAGCCGACCTCTCATCTGTATCCTGCTTGAAAAGCGAGGCCGGTGTAGGAGACTTCCAGCAAGTAGCAGAGTACGAAATAGTGTCCACGCTGTTTCTCATGGAGCAGCGGAGAGCGCAGCCTTTTTCAGCAGTAGGTCTGTTCCGCAGGTGCATTTTCATCCATGCGCTTAAAGAGACCGGGTTTTCAAGAGCCGAGTCACACCAGATTGGCGAGGGAGTCGCTCGGTGCGCAGCGCGCCCACAAATTCAGCGTGATTTCACATCAGGCCTCGCGCAAGGCAGGTGCGTGAGCTCCGCTCGGCACCGCAGCCCCGGGTGGACACATCTTGCGGGGCGGGGACAGAGCTGCCGGCTCCCGGCGGCACCGCAGCCGTCGGGGCTGCACGTCGGGGGCGGCTGCAGGAGATCCCGGAGCCCGCCGCGGTCGGGGTGCTTAGCACCACTACCTAAAGTATGCTTGGCAGCAAAAATCCCACGGACTCCGGAGACGAGCCCAGTTTCTAACATGCACGGCTGCTTTGGAAGCCCCGCTCTCCCGCGTCGCTCACTGGGTTTGGATTCATCAGCTGGCCGAGGCCAAACAGGAGACGCACCGGAGCAGTTTTACGACGTGGAACATTCCACTGGTGCCAAATGTTAACAGGATCAGTCTCAGCAATAACAATTGCCATGGTGGGAGTGTAGCATACAAATCCAGATACAGGGGGCAATCTGCCCATATTTTGGCCGCCGTGACAGTTCATTAAACCGGCCCAAATAGGAGTTAGGTTTTGTTGGGTTTTTTGGGGGTTTTTTTGCTTGGTTTGGATTTTTTGGGGAGTTTTTGTTTTCGGTTTTTTTTTTTGTTTTTTTGTTTTTTTGTTTTTTTAGGTGGATATGTGCAGAGACGAAGAGTGGGGGCAGGGAAGGGGTCGGGAGGGGTGAGAGTGGTGGTAGCAGCAGTGCTCTTTTCAGGCAGTGGCTTTCAAACAGAAAAGGAAAAAAAGCTAATCCTTAAATCGCTCCGTTATTTAAGAAATTACATACATTTGGATACGTAATTATTGAAAATGTCAAACCTATAATATACAACTCAGATGGAAGAACCAACTCATTGTTCAAGACCTGCTTTTTCTCTGAGATCAACCCTTATTTAAAGTTTGCATTCAAAATTAATCGATTTCAGTGTGATACACACAATAGGAACAATTCCAAGGCGCCTTTGTGACTATACAATATTTAGGGTCTGGAATGATATCTTGTGAAAGGTAAGGACAAGGAGGTATCACCTGCAACAGTCATGTCAACTCGTTTAGCATGTTTAATTAGGATTCTTAGCAACCTTAATACCTCACTTTGTTTACCATAGGCAACCTTCCCTGTATGTCTTTGTGAAGGTGTTTGATTCAAACAGGGGGGCTCATAGAAGCAAAAACAGTGCTCATCATCAAATCTGAGTATTCCAAAACGGCATCACTGACTATTCAGTGTATTCTTCATATAAAACAGAAAAGAGCCAGCAAAGGAAAACTGAGCAACAAACCACAGCCAGAAATACAGCTTGTATTTAACTCCCTTCACAAAGCCTTCACTATTCTCTCTTATGCCCGTCTCAAATCCAAAATGGTGGGATATTTCATTTTCAAGTGTATTTGATCTCATTGAGAGAAGCTGTGCTGTCCTTCTCTAACCCTCGTAGTCTAGCAACACGGAGCAAGCCTAAATGCGCGTTACTTTATCAGTTCTGCTTGCCGGGCTAAATTAAAATGATGGTGAAAATGCCCATCGCTCCAGCCACTGAGGGGACTGGTAGGGAAATGGTCCATTAAACCCAGATCAGGAGCTATTTATAGAACTAAGCGACTACTCGTTAATGTCGCCAGCGGCTACCAGTGAAATCTCTCACAGACACAGGGCTAAATATTTGCACACTGATTCTTTTCCCGTTCAAACTTCCACGTAACAAAACGCTTAATGAATTAACTTCGACTCGAGCAAGCAGGGAAAGAGCTTTAAATGCTCCTTTGCATCGAAAAAAGGTTCATTTCTCCCACGACATATTCCCCATCCCCCCAAAAGAGACAGAGGAGGAAAAGGGGAAATAATTTCTATGCATAAGGGGATGGGCAAAACGGAATGATTCCCCCATCAGAATATGAAGATTTGACTGTTAGCCTCTGAAAGCGAAGGCGCTACTGAGATATCTAGAGAAAGAAGACAGCTTGTTATCTGCAAATGAATCTCTTGCTATAACGTTGCGATCTGATTGTGCATTTGTTTCCCTTCTGCATTTCATGTGCCTGCGCGCTGACTGGCTGCCAGCGCTATCTTACCAGCACAGCAAGCTGACGAATTGCTCTTTAATAAGGCTCTCGTTAATCTTTTTTTCCCCAGGAGATCCGTATTTTCTAGTCAGATAAGGTTGAAAAATTTCAGACAGTGAGAAGCGGCGAACTGGTCCCCCGCTCCCCGCTTTTCCTCCCACCGGCCTCCCCGGCGGGTCCTGCACTTTCTCCGCCCGGAGCGCCCGGCGCCTGCACCCCGAGCGTGGCAGGAGGGGCAGCGGGGCCGCCGCCGTCCCTCCCGCGGGGGACAGAGCCCGGGCCACGGCCAGCCCGCGGGAGGGCACGGCGGCGGCGGGGCTGGGGCCGCGGAGCCGCCCGCGGCCGGCAGGGGGCGGCCGAGGCGGGGCCGCGGGGGGCGCTCGGGCCGTGCTGCCCCCGCCGGGGCGGCCGCGCCGTCACGCGTGGCTGTGTGGGGCGTCCTGCGGGGAGGTACGGCCGCACTTACCGCATATCTTCAGCCCGATCTTCCTGGTGCACCCGTGAGCCACGCCGCACCACGAGTCGTAAGCTGGAAGAGAGAGCAGAGTTGTTCCCCTGGGGCGGCGGGGTTGTCCGGCCGCCGCGCCCCACCCCGGTGCCCCGCACGGCTGCATCGCCGTGAGAAGGGGCTGACTCCGAGCCCGGCGGCGCTGGGCGCGGGGCAGCTGGGGCTCGGATGACAGCGAGGTGACATGCTGGCCTGCCCAGAAGAGAAGGCACCCGGGACCCGACATCTCATCATTTACTGGCGGGGCTCCAGGGAAGTAGCAGCTTAAAATAAAGTGGCGTGAAATGGGGTCACAAAAGAGTTCAGGAATTAATTGGGTGAAAAATAGTATTTGACTACATGATCGGACTCGCATCATTGAGCCTCGGACGGACTGACGGGCCGCCGACGGCCCTACTGGGAGCGCACCCCCAAAGGGAACAGGCTGCTTCCCAGCCCCTCGAGTCGCGGCTCACACACGCACCGGTCAGCTCCAGCTGAGCCCACGGGAAGCGGGGAACGAAGCCCAGGACCGAGGCGGAGGGTGCACCGGCCACGGGCACTACCGAGCCTCTCCCGTCCATCGCTCGCGGCACGGGGCAGCCGCAAGTCCGGTAGCGATGGACCCCAGAGGGCGACCGGGGGCGTTGGGGGGCGAGGGGAGAAGGTTTCAGAGGAAGCGGGACGAGGACGGCTCACCCAAGCACGGAGGGCAGCGGCCTGACTCTCGGGAGGGGGAAGCGGGGGAAGAGGCACGGCGCTCCCGGCCAGGCGGAGGAGCCCGCTCGGCAGGGGCGCTGCCGGTGCCCGGGGGCGGGGAGCCCGTGTGGGCAGGGCAGGATGCTGCTGCCCGCGGTTAGCTTTGTTTTAGCCATGTTGCCAATTAATTCGATTTCTGCGTGTGGCACCTCAGTCGAAGGCAGCAGTGCCTGGTACGCGCGCCTGAAACAAGACCCAGTGCTGCCGTTCTCCCCCTTCCTCGTTTTTTCCAGTTTCAGAATAATGACAATAATGACTCCGATGCTTGTGTCTCGTAGCTCTTTCAGGGTAAAAGCTATTACCCGCTCTGCTGTCCCTGACAACCTTTCATTTCTTACTGTTGCCCGCTCTTTGTCTCGGATGCTTCATAGCATCGAGCCTCTTATTGTTTTGTTTTTAATTTTTTTTCCTGTAGGCGATGGTCTGAACTGCCTGGCAGGGCTGGGCTATAAACTGATTTCCTATCCACCTGCAGCAGCCTTTGCTTCCCACTCACACCTCAATAACTCAAGGCGAATTCAGAGCAATTAGGAATATAACGCTTTGAAAAGCTGCAATTAGCATCCAAATTTCGCTTGATTACAGGCTTCAGCGTAGGCTGAAAAGAAGCTGCAGAATTAGCATTTATAAAACGTAGCTGGGAGACACCTGCTTTAATACCCTGGTGTAACTTCGCCCTTTAACTGATTCGTTTTCTCCGCACCCCTTCCAATATCCCGATTTTTTTGTCCATCTGGGAGGTCAGTTTATTGTCTGTATCTCTCAAACGTGGCTGTAAGATAAAGACAGCGTTGGCCGGTAAGGTGGGCTTTTCCTCACAGCGTTTTACTCGCCACGGACCGACCTCTCCTGTTCCCAGTAGGAAGATGGTTTCTTTGTGTAGAGCACTTTCCGCACCTTGCTTAATGGCGCGGAACAGGGCTTCACAGATGTATCATTTCGTTTCGAAACTGGTCTTTCTGAGCCTAAATGGAGAAAGCCTCCAAAACACTTAAAACGAGGAAAATATTAAAACCTACTTGTAGGTCGCAGATTAGGTGGGGTGGGGTCCGGAGCATCGTTGGAGGATGAGGGAGCGGAGGAAGCCATCCTTTCAGAAAAGCCCCAGTCCTCGGAGCTCGTATTTTCTCGATATTCCTCTGAGGGGTGGGCAGCAAGGAATTTGCTGGAAGGAAGAACAGCGGGTTTAGTAGTCTAGTCTCCTGGAGCACCGCACCAGAGTCCTGTCCAGACGCCAGCGGGCAGCAGCCGCGCAGGTCCCGAGGCGGCGGCAGGACCGGCCGAACCGGGAAAATGCCTCGACAGACTGAAGAGCAAAATCTTCCCTTCGTTAGATTCCAGGGCACTACCCCCGCGCTGGAATGACGGATTTAGCAGAGCATGAAGCCTACAGCAATTATATCGGTGGCCACTGAGCAGGGCAGTTATATGGCTCGCATCAAATGGAGACCAACGTGCAAAGCGGGCGTCGAAATCGCCAGCCCAAACGACCTACAATCCCAAACACAGCCCGCTTCTGGGCTTTACCAAACACACGTCAGGCTAAAGCATTCAGGAAAGACTGACAGATAGAACCCCGCCACCACAAAGGTGCGTTTTGCCCAGGTCCAATGACAGGCGCCACATACATGTGTGTTTGCACACACATGTTTCAGCAAACCGGGGCCACTCTGCTCCAGCACTAACCAGCGATCTCCCGTGCCCGTGCTCGCTTTAGCCGGGCAAATGGCAGGAGAGGCACGTCTGTCTGGGGAAAGGAAGGTGCAGGACCAGCCCTCGCTCCTCGCTAGATGTTCAACTCTCTCCTGGCGGACACGGCGTTCCGATAACCAATACAGGGTCGCTGATCGAGAATTGCCGGGTCACTGCCCAGCTCGTCTCTTTGTCCCCACGTCTACCTGCGATTTATTTTCTTCCCCTTGCAAAGAAAATGAAGGTCGCGGTAACGAAAGAATGCTTTCTTTGTTAGCAGCTTTTTTCAAACCGGTAGCTACCGATTCATTACCACTGCTGGGTGGATTTACACCCGCGTGTAAATGCAACGGATCAATGATTTCAATGGAAAACAGGCATTTAAATTTTTTTAAGACGAGAAAGAAAACAGCCATAAGCAGAAGATATTTTCTAGACAATGCCTAGAAGTGAAGTAACAGGTTAACACTATGTCTAGGGCGGTAGGTGTATCAAAAACCTCGTTATTCCTCTTTTCATACGACAGCGACCAAAACCGATTTTTGGGAGAAAAAAATGTTCCAGAGGTTCCCAAAGGCTTTAAAAAAATTAGGATGCTGTTTAGAGGACACTTACCGAGGGAGCGAGCGGACGCTCTTATTGCCGTAGTCCAGGTTGGCAGGGCGACTCTAGCCTGGGAGCGACCCGCCGCTTATAAACTCTGCCAGAAACGACGTCGGAATACCAATCGCGCCGCGGAATTTAATGCGAGATGACCTTTTTTTCCAGAAGTGCTCGGATTTGCTTTTTTAAAAGCGTGAATCGCCGGTTGATCTGCTTCGACGCAGGCATGAGTCACAGGACTGCCGCCACCGCCTCCGCGGCGCTCCGCACGGGGCTGGGGGCCGCTGGGGCGGGGAAGGGCGGCCCACCGGCCCCGGCTGCTGCCGCTGCTCTGCTTCGCCCCGGGGCGGCGGCTGGGGCTGTCCAGCCGCGGCAGGGGCGGCACCCCGGGCAGGCGGTTCCGCCGTGCGAGCCCCTCGTGCGGACGGAGGCAGAGGCTTTCCCTAGACAGCACCGGCTTGACCCGAGGTCGCCAGCTGTGCTAACAGGCACCGCACACATCGGCGCACCGCTGAGGCGACGGGGCCGAACTCCCGCCCCGGCCCTCCCCCGAGCGTGGTGCGGGACTCGAATGAGCCAGGCAGGGTTCGTGTGAATTGCAGCTTAGCAACACCCCCTGTCCCCCCCTCCGCCGTGCCGAGGGTCTGATGTGACCCGCTGGCTCAGCCCGCGGCTCCCGCGGCTCGCCCCGCTCCTCCCCGCCAGAGGGTGGCAGAGGCACGGGTACCGCTGCAGCGAACACCTGGATGCCTGTGACTTGCCCTCAGTGTTGCCATCACGATTTTATACCAGACATCGCTTTGCTAAAACCAGAAGCATCAACATAACAAGCTTTCTGTACCCCTAACAATTGTTCCCCATGTCTGCGTTACTCCATCCCACTTTCCGAATATGTTCGGCCAACATTTTGTGGTTGTGACCGCGGTGCTGTATTTCAGCATGCCACAGTAGCTACGCAGATGCCTAAACCAAAGGCTTCTCAAAAAGATGTCACGTAAGGGGCTGGGAGGAATCCGCAATGAGAAAAGAGGAGGGGAAACAGCCCGATGGAGCCAGAGAATTTCATCCTGTGCAGGAGATGCTGGGCAGCACAACAAGCAGCAGGGCTGTGTCCTTTCTGAAGGACTCGAGGGAAAAGCAAAAACTTACAAGCCCGTTTGGGAAACCATCTGACTGACAGCATTAAGTAGCCAAGACGACTGCTTTGTCGAGCACATTTACTCTCTAGGAACTAGACGAGTAACAAAAAACACTGGCAGCACAAAAGCCAGTTTTTAAACATAGCTTTACAGATATTAATGGCCCGAGCTAACACGACCTTTTCTCATATCATCATTTTAAAGCTGGTTTAAACTAACTGAGCAAGACATTTGCTCAGTGCAGAGTGTGAGAAATAATAATATATCTATAACTAACCATTTTTATAAACGTAAACAAACGTTCAAAGGAAGTCATGGCAGGCCTGCACTACAAAGAGTCAACGAAAGACCACACAAAGAACCCCTAAGCCATCAGTCACTATGAAGTGCGACCCAGCCGGGTGGATGCCCGACACGCTTATTCCTTCCCTTCTGGCTTTCCAGAAGTGCGTGTGTCTGGAGTAAACAAACATGGTTTAACATAAATATTTACAACCTTGTAGAATCTGAGGCCCGGGAGGGGAAGGAGCCAGACAATGAAGTCAGCGAGCCTTCCACGTCACGCTGGAGATACGACTCATTCCAGCACCTCGAGGAGCCCGGCGGCGCGGCGCTCCCCTCCTGGCGCTCCGCTCAGCACCGCGGACAGCAGCCGCTCCGGCCCGGCCCCGCAGCCCCGGCAGGGCGAGCAGCACGGTCCGGGTCGCGGGCAGCAGCCTCGCACGGCCCGGGCGGGTGTGCGGAGCGCTCGCTCCCTCCCGGCTGTGCAGGACGCCGAGAGCGAGCCCCAGCGAGCCCGGCCCGCCGCCCGCCCCGCGGCCCCTCTGGGTGGCGCTGCACCTCAAGGCCAGGCGCTCCGCACAGCGCTCGCAGAGCCCGCCCGGCCGAGGCTGCTCCGAGCCCGCGCTCACCACGAGCCGCTCGTCCTGGCGGCGGCGGCAAGGGGACAGCAGCGAACCCTGCGGCTCCTCGCTCCCTCCCTCGCTCATCTACAGCCTGGCTGTACAGCACGCCTGGAAACGCTTGCTAACTTTTATTTGCAACGGACCTGCCTGAAAATCCGACCTAAACCCGAACCACTCCAGCTGAGCGGCTTCATTCAGAACTCGCCACACCAACGGAAATCATTGAAACACCCTTGCAGAGTGTACACGCCCAGGCTAGGGCACTCAGAGACGTGCCGCTTTCACCGAGAGTTCAAAGTCTTCCCCTCCAGCTGTGCTGCTCAAGCAATCTGCAATTGTTTCCTTGCATTGACTGTCCTTTCCCTGAGGCTACTGCTCGAGTGCATTCTAGGCACAGGTTACAGAAGATTTGGGCTTTGCTTTGAATCCAGATGTTTACTGAGGGTGTGAAACACACAGAAAAACCATTGATGCACAGTATCATCAAGGCAGTAGGATGAAGATCTATAACTCCCTTAGCTGAAGCTTGTAAGCAGCACATCAGTTAAAGCTCACTTTAAAAAGCCAGACCATGGGGTATTTCTTGAATTCACCTCCATCCACAAACCGCACATGCTAAAATATGAATGTTGAATGCCCTGAATGGGCAAAGGAATGAACGTGATGCAATAAATATCTTTGGCAACAAAGTCGACTCAATAATTATACAGTTTTTATAGATGTGGACATATAAACAATGCTGGAAAAAAACCACCATTTGTATTGCAACCTGTAGATTTGAATAGTCACTGTGTTTGGAGCGGCATACAATATTTTAAGAGAGATGAGCACCTCCTGCCTACACTGTAAGGAGGTCACAACATAGCTCCATGAAATGGAGGGGCAAATAGAGAAGTCCCTGTGCCATAACACTTCTTATTTCTTCATATTCTGAACTATAGTCATGTTATACATGCTTTTATCTGCAGGCAGGGCAGCAAATTTGACTTCTGGTGATTATTATTATTATTGTGGAGGGGGTCCTCCATGAATGCTCTGTGTTGCCTTTTAATTGCCATTTTGTGTGGATTATGAATATTTTAGCAGGCTGGGATTAGGCAAACTCTTCCCTTGAAACTGTATACAATAGTAAGTACAGAGAACATCTATGATACTTCTGGACTTGTGGGTTTGTATTTTTGTCTTTGCAGCCTGTAATTTTTTTTTTTTTTTACTAATACAGCTATAATTTGTAATCCAATACATTATTACAAAATACATTTCTTGCATCCAGTATCTCTTTCTTTTTCCATGATTTCTAGTATACAAAAATGTCTACTTTACCTGTATCTTATATAAAATGGAATAATTGAAATAATAAATTTCATTAACTCTTGACATAGAAAAATTGGAAAATTGTTCAAAACTATGTGTTTCAGACCTTTTCTGGCTATCATCTCTTGTACTTAAAAACACAGAAAATAACTTCCTGTATATCTGTAATGAAAAAAATGAACATGCTGAGAGAAAATAAATTAGTGCTTTGATTATTCGGATTATTTGGCCCTGTCCAGAAAATTCTACAAATGGAAATTTGGTGAAGTCTGTGGATTTATTCTCCTGCTCTACAGGTAACTTGCTGTTTTCTGTAACTTGACAAAAACTAATCAAAGATGAATTATATGTTTGCTTTGGGTTTTATGAACAGTCAGCACTGATGTACCCAACTGGCCCATATTTAAGGATCATGTACATCACTTGAATTTCAAAGACAGCTCAATATGAACTGCCAGAGAGAACATTCAGCACTGCTGTGATGAAGGGCATTTAGAAAAGTCTAATCTGAAGCACATTGTTTTACATACTTTGTGGCTTCTTGATTCAGGATGTCCCCTTCCTGATCCACGCTGGCATGTCTTGTTGTCCATTTTGATCTGCTTCATCTGAAAAACATCCCAAAGAACAACCCACATCCTGAAAGAACTGCAGCAGTACAATCCCAAATCCCAATACCCCCAAGCAAAAAGGGAAAGAAACAAAGAATCCCCTTACTTCCAAGCTGTAACTAAATAAAACTTCAGCTAGATGGATCAAACAAAATTACTTAAGTGATTGCAACTTGAAAGAATAAAAGAAGTGATAGTACACTGGTAAATCCACTCTCTACCAGTTTTAGGAGATTGCAATTTTACCCTGTGTCTGAAAGGAAAATTATTTCCCACCTCCCCCAGTAACCCTGTGGAGCCAAGACAGCTGATGCCTGGATATATTTCCCCTTGTGATAATTGATACATATCACTGAATTATATCTTTCTATCCCATAGGAGGGCACCAGTTTACAATGAGTACATTCAGCAGTTTCAGGAATGCTGCTGAAGGAGATTGTGCAGTTTGACTCTCCAATCTCAGAACAAATTTGGAGAGCTGGATTCTGGGATTTTTCAACACATGATAATTTAAATTAGGCATATTTTGTAAATAATCCTCAGAAAACAAGAAGCATGGGCTTTTCTGTTACTTTAAAAAAACCCCACTTCTCAAATCATAATTGAATTTCAGGTATGGGCTTTGCAAGTCTCAAAAGTTTTTGGGATCATTAGAGTTGTGATCTTAGCTAGGATTTTTTGTTTTGTTTTGGTTGGTTGCTTTGGGGTTTTTGTTTGTTTTGGGGTTTTTCTTTGTTTGTTTAGTTTTGGTTTTTTTCCTCTTCCCCCCCTTTCCTCTCTGGTGGATAAGTCAGGTTTTGCCCTGACAAGTTGGTTCGTTTGCCCTGGATAGCCATCAGTACTATGGCTATAGCAGACTTCCCACAGCACTGCATTTGAAACCCTTCCTTCCTCTGGTTTCTTTATAGTTACAATATTACAGAAATGGAAAAAAAAAATTGTTTCCAAAATGGAAGGTTAAGTGCACCTGATTGAAATCCAGAGTTCAAACAAAGCACCAATACTTACATTTTTTAACACAGTGCAGTCAAAGCACAGAAACACAAACAAGATGGTAGGAACAGCTACAAAGATGGACAACTGGCACACTGTACTCTGAAAAGCACAGTGATACGTGCTTGTCTGCCAAGATGTGTTTGTCCAACAGAAAAAACAGATGGACAGGTAAGAAAAAAAATCTCTTCCCTCTGTTAGACTGAGTAGTTCATCTTCCCTATTCTGAGTGGACTTGATTAGCATTTTTACAACTAGCAGACTCCTGTTTGGAGGTAACAGAAGTGTGCATGAACTTGAAGCAAAGCAATCAGTAGTTACTTGGGCTTCTCTACTCAGTACAAGTATGGAAGATTATGAAAATATTGAGGAGCATTTTTAAGGACAAAACCACTCCTCCCAGATTGAGAGAGAGTTAATTCAAATTGAAGACATCTCCCAGACAGAAAAATCAGATTAGAGTTGACTTGTTACAGACACATATTCCAATCTATTTATGGAATAAAATCTTGTCCACTTTGGCCTTTCAGAACTCCTCTGCAAGCACACACTTACCTAATGCTCTTGACTCCTGTTGATGGTATTCTGATGGTTGCACTTGAAGAAGACAACCACAGGAAGAAACAGAGCTGCTGTCATCTGGGACAGCATTAGCAACTCAGCACTAGAACAGGGGACAGAATTCAGCCATGCTATCTTTTACAGTTTAGCCACAATAAAGTTTTTAAAAGCAAATACACAGGAGATAAAGAGCAGCACTGCTCTGAGCAGTGAATAAAGCATAACTTCTTCATTTGCAATCTTAAGGGATACTTAATGTTTGCTAGGCTTTAAAGGAACTGTCTGGGAAGGGAGTCAAGAGAGCACAATGGATCAGGCTCTGGTTTCCAGCTGCTCTGTTCTCCCCAGGACAGGTAACAAGGCTGCTTGCATTCCTCTCCAGCTTCAGAGAGAACACCAACAACAGAACATCAGCCTGGCACTTGCTGCTCAGCATTCTTCTAACAGTCATCTTTTTTCTTCAGAGATTATTAGTTATGTAAACAAATGTCTCAACTCCACTGAAAGTAACTGCAGCTAGCAAAAATGCTGAAAGATTTGTCAGGTATCTACACTCAAGCTATTCAGGCCACACAGAAAAGTTTACAGATGTTCCACTGGCATTCTCCTTCAGAGAAAATTCGGTTATGGAGGCCTTAGGGATCTGGAGAACTGCAAGAATGAACAACACGTAGCTTTTCTAGAATGTTAAAGAATTTCCTTCTCTGGAATCTGATATGTTAGACATGGAATCTGGCTTGTGTATTGGTGGAAATTAGCCCTAAATGTCATCAGATAAGAACACAACCACTGCTTGCTAGAGACAGGCTGTATGAAACGCTGCAGCAGACTTCAGGTGCAGTAAGCAGGACTGCATTCTGCTCACTGGCTTTTCATATGTAGAAAAAAATCACTGTCTTAGTGAGTGAATAGACTCTTCCTAAGATACAGCATGGGATCCAGGTGGGTGAAAGGTAACTCCTGAGAAATTTAAGGAATTCTTCTTCAAGTAAAGGCACTACAGATTGATCTGCTATTTTAAAATGGTTTTTTAGTCAACAGTCCGTTTAAAAATGCATATTTTAAACAACCAACCAGCTAGCCAGCGAACTAACTGAGCACAAAAGATGCAAAATCCTTTCTAAAACCATACAACGTCCAACAATTATCCTTAATTTTCACTTTGAATTAATTCTCTACAGAAGAACAAGAATACAGTGGTAATGACAGTGACTCCAGGAATGATCTGAGATGCCACTGGGATACTGAGATATTGTACCTTGGACCAAGATAAAGTACTGGAGACCTGCAAAGGCACTTCTGCAACACAGGAAGATCTCTTTGAGTAACTAATCTCCAAACCTGTGATTTCATGTTCTTCATGACGCTGGGGTTAAACAAAGAAACAGACCCCACAAAGCTAAGCCCTGTTAAGAGGCACAGGTTTTTGATCAGCATTCTCTCTCATGTTTATCCTATTATTCCTGCATCAGGAATTACTGAAAGGAAAATAACACAACACAGAGATATCATTTTGGCTAAAGGCAGAAAGAAAGCCATGGAAGTTCTTTTTATGGGCACACCTATCTAAGCATGAGAATATTAACCTGTTATTTCTCCAAGACTTATAAACTTCATTAACTATCATTTAGACACATCATTGATAAACGAAGATTTTTCTTACGCTAAGGTAAAAGAAATATACACAATATTATAGCATGAAATGGTTACAGTATAGCCCTAAATACTACTACCAGGCCCTAGAATTTCTGCAGTGAAAAGCAATACTAAATTTTAATGTACTCATGTGTTAAATAAAATATGTTTATTGTCTCTTTTCTTCTGTCTACCCCAGAACAGCATGTTAGCTGTGTTTGGTTCTCATTACTTAACTTTACTGAATGTGATTACACTCAGTCCAATTCTCCACACCCATATAACTGCAGGTTTTGTACAGTAAAATTATTAATATCTAAAAAAACCCCTGTAAATAAAGTAGGAGATGGGTACAAGCCTTACCTGCAGTAGCATGGCTCAATCAAAGTACTTTTTCACCACCTTAAAACCAGAGAGTAGCACCATCTGTCAAGTTAGATGCATACCTTTTTACAGGAATGTCAGCCAATGGACATCCAAACTTCTAAAAATATTTTAACTTATCTATTTCTTTCTGCATTGTAACATGGTTCACTTAGTCCTCACCATGTGGACACCAACTGATTTGAGGTAATACATGTGGCAGACATCCCACATAGATGTCTGCATTAAAAATGGCAAAGATATTAGTATAAAATGTAAACCATCTTGAGTTTTTATACATGATCTATTCTTGAGCTACTCTACTAAAGGGGAATTTGACTCTTAAGAGCATATCTGAATCATTTTCAAGTTTTAATGCCAGTCCAGAAAAATAAGCATATTTATAAAGTAAGAAGAATGACTCCCAGCCCACATTTTTTTCCTGTCATTAGTAAAAGCATTCATATGAATTCACTTAGTTTTTCAGCAAATTGTTTTCTCTTAGGAAAAAATGCAAATTCAAAAACAAGCAATAGAAGAAAAACAGACATAGCAAATTCAGACACCAGGTTAAACCTTTGCTATTGCTCCCCAAAAGCAAAACATTAAAATCTCATATTATTTTGCATAACACTTGCACATATGCACTAAAAAGTGAGCAAAATCAAATACCTCACAGAGAAGAATAAATTTGAAGATGAAAATTGCTCTAATTACATCCTTCAAGATTCTGTTAGACAATGGCTGTGCAATTGTAATTTTTCAAAAGCTAACACAAATTTTGTTAGTTTTGTTATAGCAAAGTGCCAGTATTTTGAGGTTTGCCATCCTACCTCCTCTTGTCCATCTTCCTTCTCTACTGCATTTTCTACAAAACCCTGCTGCAGTAGCTGAAATGAAGGTTCCCTTCCCCATCCAAAAAACAGTGCATGCAGGAGCTTGTGACCAGATAATGAACAGGGAGCCAGGAGAAATCAGCTGAAGTCACTTGGAGGCAACAACAGCAACAGACATCAAAGAACAAAACAACAAAGCCAACCATTAAATTAAGTGCCAGCAGTCAGGCAGGTGAAAGAGAAACTGATATAGCCCTGATAATCACGTACTTAGGACCTCCAAAGTTGTGCTGCTTTGCAAACACAGCAAAACATAGAAATATATTTCTCATCAGGAGCTGTCACTGGGAAATCATAGGAATAACTGACACAATGTAGCATGGACATTTCTCACTATAAACCAAAATCTTGAGTAAATCTAGGTCTGTGAATGAAGAGCTGTCTAAACAACCTGGTCTAGTGAAAGGTGTCCCTACCCATGGCAGGGGTTTGGAACTAGATGATCTTTAAGGTTCATCCAAACTAGGACTATCCTATGATTCTATTGTATTATTCCACAATTCATACACCTCTTTTCAAAATTACCAAAATCTGAGTCAGCATGTGCTGTGCATACAAGTGCAGAAATTCTGGAAATTAGGCCTCAGTACATTGCCCACATTGAAATCTCCCTTACACTGTTGAGTCCCCAGGAGGAGCAGAACCTTGCAATGAAGCTGCATTCTGATGCACTGCAGTAACAGGACATACACACACATGACTTCAAGACCAGAAGAATAAAAAACCACGTAGTACCTGGTTTATACTTGACATGCTCATAGGTTTCTCTTAGCCTTATAAGAATTTTAGCTGCAGCGCTTAAGTTTTCCAAGTTGTAAAGGAAATACAATTCACAAGCCCACACACATTAATGCTCCTGACACACTTTCTGTTGTTGCTGGGGCACAGAACGGACCCTGGAGAAACATTTTCACAAATGTTTTTTCAACTACTGGTTCTAATTGTAATGAATTTAAACATTCTATACAAAACAAAGGCATGTAATATTTATTTATCTATACATTCACCTATAGTTAGAATAGAAACATAAAAACAGATTACAGGACAAGGCACAGAACATGAAGATGCTGACTTCCCATAATGTAGCTCACCCAATACTATGTTTTATTTGATCTAAATTACAATGGTGCCAAGTGAACCACAGGTTAAATAGTTCATCCATGCATTTCCACTCTTTCAAAATTAATTGGGTGACAAATTGTTGTATTATTGAGCTCTAATTGCTTAAAAAAGCATGTAATAGATCAGCTGCAAAACTGAAGACATATTACCATGGTACTGCCACTTCTGAAAAGCAAATTCAAAACAGTTGTTTCACATTTTGGTTCACCTGATGGAATTTTATTCCTCAAATCAAATATTTCTTTGACTTTAAGTTTATGGTGAAATTTTTTAAAGTTTCACTTCAAATAAACACTATCAAATTGTTCAACCCCATGCTTTGTTCAATTTCCCTGATTAAGTGATGAGTATTTTAAAGCAAACAGTATTATAAAAGTTAATTAAATAATTTATCTTTTGGCCCGTAAGCACATAATTTTTCATTTTGTTTGCTTCCAAAATAGAGACAGTAACTTTAAAAAGTTAAATTGTATATTCATGGTATTACTTAAGTCCTGAGGTAGTGAAAATTTTCACCAGTTTCAACACAAATCCATGTAAGGATAATCTGAAATTCTGGAATGTCTTAATTAACTGCATGAGTATGTGAAGCAATGGAATGTAAAATATTCAATAATCTATTTCACCAAAGGAGGTGTATATTAGATTCTGGACTAAGCTGATGCTTACCTTGTTGGTCTCTGTCCTTTTTAAACAATTGTCTCTAGCAGAAAATGAAATGACAAAACAAAAGACCAACCATGTATTTTTCTTTACAGCAGACCATCAGAATGTGTCTGAACAGACACTGACCAGCAGAACAAACAGAACACCCTTCTCCTCTTCTTTTAAAGAAGGCTTGAGACAGCACATTTTTACTTCACTTCAATTACTGAAACAATGAATTCATATTGACTTAAAGAAAAAAATCCAACAAACAAAAAGAAAGGAAACCAGTGAGGACTTGAACAAGGTTTCCTTTCCTACAAGTTCTTGAGGTGGGCTCTGTGCTGGGGTCTCCATCACTGTTACAAGTCATCTATCCTGCAAAACACTGATATACAGCTCATGATCTACCTGATTATGTAAACACCCACAGCTTGTTCTCACATCCTACTGAGATCACTAAAACTTACATGTGTGCTTAAATGAATTTCTCTGGAGATTCTCCAGTAAGCAAACCACATGAATGCAACAATTATGATCTTTAGCATTTCAGATTTTCTAGAATTTGTGATTATAATTTTTTATGGCCTTGCTTTTCCACTGTTATTAAACCCTCACACTCTACAGGTAGATTTTTGTAGTCCTAGCAGATCACCACAACAAAACAACATGGAACAAAAATGCAGAGATTTTTAAAATGTGTCTAATGTCTACTCTTTGTCATTAGAGAAGCAAAAAATTAAGCTTCTATTTTTAATAGCCAGAAATCTTACTCTAGAGTAATTTTAAACTCTGATTTGGTATGTCCTATTAAAATACCATTTAAATTTACCAGTTATTTCACCTCTTGCATACAACAGGCACCTTGGCCCACGCCTTGGATAACAGGAGTTGAAAAACTTACCTGGGAGAGAACAGCCAGGACAGGGCCCCTCCTGATTCACGGAGCTACTGCAGGCATTCAAGGAGAGCAAGCTTGGAGCAAGACAGCTCTAGAAGCAGAGTGAAGCTGGAAGCCATGCAGCCCCTTTTCCTCAGTCTAGCAGATGTCAAACCATGGCTGGAAGGGTTATTTGACATCATATGACTGTACAATGGGGAAATTCTGCAGCATGAGGAGCAACAACAGTATCTAGAATTGTTCATCCAGAAAGGAGTGTGAATTCCAAGAGATGTATTGCACTTTCACAAGTACCTAACCTAAAACATTCTACAGTAGCTACAGAACCCTACATTTTTCCTCAACTGTAGCTACAGCATGACCTCCATAACTGTATAAAATCAAAGTACAAAATTTGAATGCAGAAATTGGAATTAAAAAAGCTTAAATTTTGACACATCACAAAAATGATGCCCAGTGCAGTAAGTACCATACTTAACCTACTTTGCCCTTCAGAATGTGTACTATTTATTATAATTCTAGCTTAGTCCACTGGGTGGATTGCTCCTTTTTTATCCACTAGGCGTGATCAAATCAGTGCAATAGAAGAACTGCTGATGCATGAAATGATAGGTCAGTGTAACCTTGTCATGGAGTAATATCCCTGCAAATCACAGTAAACAAATAAAACAATTCATTTTTATTTGCTGTAGGTATTAGGCAAGGCATAAATTAGCAAAATCTAAAGAGGAACATTTTAACTGCCAATAAAATATATTGCTCCACATTGCTATACAAAACCCTCATTTAAATAACACAACACACAATATGGGGGAAAAGCTTTTACCAATAAATGCTGGGTTTAGTCAGACTACCATCTACCACTGGACTTTCCCAAATCCGTATAACCAATGGCCTTCATACAATGAAAGCTTTCTAAAAGCTTTTGTCATTATGTGTCTTCCTTTTCTTGCCTTGTCAGTTATAGATGTCTCTGGAATAAGTTCATCTAAATAACTGGCACAGTATATTTAATATCATATATATATATATATATATATCTATATATATATATATATGTTTTCTTATTTAGTTTACAAAAATAAAGTTAGAATTGCATTCTTGGAGTTTCCATGTATTTCAAAAGATATTTGTCTATGAGATGATCAATGATCATATATGAAAATACTTTGGAAGGTAAGTGTAAAGGTGGTAAAAAATTGAGCTACTACCCCAGTGGTCACATGCTAAGATATCATCCTATAAAACATACTGGAAACATTAATGCATGATATTATTCTCAACAGCATAAGATGTTCTATATAGACCTCTGCTGTGCAGTCCTATTAATAAAGAATCTTTTTAAAATAACTTTTAGAGTAAACTACATATATGTTTGTGCCAGCATACACACACATTTGTAGAGAGCATGATTGGTAAATACAACTTACAGGAGCTTACAAGGCTGGTGTTGTGCAATTCTCAGAGTACATGCTCATAATGGTTTTATGTAGCAACAGTAAAATGAGATGTAAACAAAATTAAAATGGTATTTAAACTGGAAACTACAATCTTGAATGGTTTGTTATATGTGATAGCTGTATAGAGAACAAATTACATATACTACTGAGAATATAATGTGTACTGAACTTTTAAGGTGGGTGGGGTTTATTTCTTTTCTTAAAACATCCTCAGTAAAAAGCAATCAACTTTACAAACAAACACAGAGAAACTATTTTAAATGTTGGGGATTAGTGAATGAGGGAAAAATTACATGATTATCTTATGTGAGACAATAAAAGTTTAAAAGCCATGGTTTACCATAAATAAATAATGCAAAGTCATTCAAAATTTTGAAATATAGTATTTGTAGTTATACATTTACATGAGAAGGAGGTGTTGGAATGAGGTCTTGAAAAAATTTCATTTTTTATTTGGGACATGAGTGGGAACACGTGTGTGTTACTATGATAGATATCTCAAGTAGAATACCCTTGTCAGAGCAATTTTCCAGCAAGTGGATATATCAGCTCATTATAAACCCCACATACTAAACTACAATTCCATTATTAATTTTAAGCAGGGTCTGCCTGGCCACACAAAAGACAAGACACAAATATCAATAATATTTCTTAAAAAACTGATTAAAAAGCAAAAATAAAATCATTAGGTACTAAAATGTGTTACTGATGCTATCATAGCAAACAAACTTTCCAACATTTTAATAACAGACTTGGAAATTAGAAACTCTTACTAAAAATACTACCACATTATTTGTAGTCACAGATACTTCATAAGAAAATACAACTGAAATGATCTCTTCTGGCATTCCAAACTCCTGAAAAATAAAATTAAACATAAAGAAATACTTTTAAAACAAGTTTCACAACCATATCCACATAAAATCTAGTAGAGATCTGAAGGCTCCTATAAACAGAATCAGCTGTTTTCCTTTAATCTTAGGCTGAAAGGGTCTGTGACACAGTAGTCATATACCAAATAACCCCTAGGAACATTAAACAAAAAGATCTGCAACTTTTCTGGTCAGTCTTAAGGATACCTTCATTTTTTCCATAGCAAACAAATTAGAAGTTCAGAAGCTCAATAACAAAAAGCAGAATTCCTGAGCACACAGTAGTTGCTGATCCTTGACAGCAACAGACCAACATCTCCCTGCTCTCCCTGCCTGTACTGGCATTTATAAATGTTTTCCCCTGGCTGCTCTCTCACTTTGAAGCAGCTAAAGCAAGCTGGATTTTGTGGCTGGGTTTTGGGCTCCCCTCACAGAAGGCACACAGCTGTCAGGAAGGCACAATGTTTTATGTTTGAATTCCACTGCAGGGCCAGACCCTGCTCCCTTAAAAGTCAGAGAAAGTTATTCCTTTAAGTTAATGAGGAGCAGAAAGAGGTCTTGAGCAGCAAGTTTCTTCAGTATTGTGTGTATTTATAGAAACATACAAAGGTTTGGATTAAAAGGGACATTAAAGATTATCTAGTTCCAAAGCCTCTGCCATCAGCAGGGACATTTTCCCCTACACCAGGTAGTTCAAAGCCCCCTCCAGCCTGGCCTTGAACACTTCCAGGGATGGGGCAGCCAAAGTTCTCTTGGCAAACAGTTCCAGTGCCTTGCCACCCTCACAGTAAAGAATTTACTCCTAATATCTGATTGAAACTTGCTCTCTTTTAGTTTGAACCTATTACCTCTTGTCCTGCCCCTCCTTGGCCTTGCAAGAAGTTCCTTTCCAACTCTCTGTAGGCCCCTTTGGGTCCTGGAAGGTGCTCTAAGCTCTCCCTTGGAGCCTTCTCTTCTCCAGGCAGAACATCTCCAACTCTCTCAGCCCCTCCTCGTAGGAGAGGTGCCCCAGCCCCCTGATCATCTTTGTGGCCTCCCCTGAATTCACTCCAAAGGTTCACTTCCCTCCTACGTTGGAGGCCCACAGCTGGACACAGTGCTCCAGGTGGGGACCAGAGGGGATTTCAACAGGGTGAAATAACAGGCAGAAAACAATGCTACTGCCTGAGAGATGGCTGAACTTCAGCTAGCTCATCTCACCCTGGGCGTGATCCCACTCACTCCTCTGACAACACAGAGAAGAGGCCACTGAAATAACCTTGGCAGCACTGCACAGGTGACTTCTTAGTGCAACTCTGCCTATACACCTAAGGGCTGCCCCAAGGGCTGGCAGCACCACCACGCAGCTGCTGCTTCTACCCCTGCCTTATTCTCACCTGCTTTTACTTTTTGTAACTTGGGCACTGATGAGACTCAGCCCAGGTAGGTTATTTTACAGTCAGCTCAAGCTAGCTAGATCTGGTTATAAGACACTTTGTGTGGACTAATTCAAGAGTAGGAACAAAACAGTCAGACAAAGGGAAGAAAAAAGAAGACCAGTAATTATTTAACCTCACCTAAGTAGCACAGAGTCCAGACATTTGACCATGTCTCTTGCAAAAAATATCCATCATCTGAAGCATTCAGGAAATTTGACAGGTCTTGTACATTGCATTGAGAATATATATCTCAGACAATAATAATGTGTTACAAAATTTATCCTGGGAAAAAGAAACTATCAGAAGGGCTATCACCTTTCAGATGTTACCATCTTAAATACTTTCATCTTTCTGTATGATGCAGTAAAGGGAAAAAACAGAAGTCAAGACTGCTTGTCTAATCATGCCTTGTACTTTAAATTAAATCAGCTTTCATGCTGTACAGGCATATAACAAAAAAAAAAAAATCCCAAAGACAAAAAAACGTATATTTCAACTCACTCCTTTAACTCCAAAGTTGTCCACTAATGAGAGAAAAGCTTCTCTGGAACTCACATAGCCTGCTTCAGAGACAGGGACATTTTGTAGCCCAGGGACAAGCTGTGAGGACAGAGCTGTGTGTGGAAATGCTGTTGCACATCTGACCCTCAGAAAAAATGAACCATAACAATGCCAAAAGCTTATCCAACTGCAGTGAAAGATGAACAACCCACATTACAGAAATGAAAGCCAGAAGTCTTGAGGGCCATGTGCATTTAAAACAAAACAAAAGAAAAATCAAACGAAAACCAAACTATCAACCAAAAAACCGAACACCCCCCCCCCCAAAAAAAAACCAAAACAAAAAACACCCCAAAAGAAAACCAAAAACAACACACCAAAAGCCACTATATTAAAAAAAAATTAGGTATCTATAACTGGACATACATACGACTCTGTAAAATTATTTCCAAGTTGCCGCACAAAAAGTCTGAAATGCGTCCAACTGGTTCCTGTCAGGTTTATTTCCCCAAGCCCTCACGGCTACCACGGGTCCCAGAGCAGAGCGGGGCGAGCCCACCTGCTCAGAGGCACCGGCACGGCCGGCCTGGCCTCAGGCCGCACGGGCGCACCGATCCGGAGCCCCAGGCCGCACGGGCGCACCGACAGCCCGGGGCAGCCGCCTCCGCAGTGCCACAGCGCGGCCGGGCCCGGGCGCTGCTCCCCGGCACCTGCTGCTGTCCCGCCCCGCTGGGATCTGTGCGGCGGGGGCGCGGCTGCCGCCGCCGGGCGCAGGGAGGGGCCCGCTGTCCCACGGCTGCTCCGGGCGGGAAGGGCCGGCTGGGGTCAGCGGGGCGGCCTGCGAGCCGCTGCTGCCACTGTGGTTATGCGCCGAGGAGTGCGATGTGTGGGTGGGAACGGGCTGGAGAATGGGATTCTGTGCCGTTCCTCAGTTTTAAGGGTCATTCAGGCAACTCTGAAATGGTTATAAAGTCATCATAGTTGCTCAAACAACTCTCAAAGGATGTTAAGACTCACAAAGTGTAAATCCAGTCATAACGGGGTGAGACAAATCTGTGATGGATTGGCCAACGTGTGACTATTGAACACAACAAACAAAATGCTATTCCAGCTCAGGAAGTTTCTGAAGCACTGCTCCCCAGAAGCTGAGAGGCTGTGCCAAGGGAAATATCTGTTTTATATATGCCTTGTTTTTAATTCACTTTCCATAGCATCTGTTACTGGAAAACAGGCTCCTAGGTTAAACAGACCTTTGGTCTGGCTCACAATAGCTGTGCATCTCCATTATGTTTACCATTTCCCCTGAGAAAACCATTTCAAGCAACTCCATTCCTGTTTGCTCAGGGAAGCTGCGTGTAGCAGGGGCTCACCCTGCGTTCTGGGACTCTCTAATGGTTATGTGGTTTGCCCCAGGGGCATGTGCAGCTCTGCAGTTTCCTTATGGCCTTAAACACATGCTCCCCCAAAAGCACCAAAATGATTTTAAACAGATGTAGCTGGGATACTGTTAGGTCTTCCCTGAGAGCATTACAGTGGAGTGGGAAAAATACTCTGATCCCAGAAATATGAATCAGAGCTTCTCCCCAAGAAGTCAGGAAAAAGCTGAGACTTGGTGGAGAGGTACTAATGAGAGCCTAATTACTGATGCCTGAGAGCTGAAGGCAGGAAGATGTGATCTTAACCACACTCATCTGTTGTCACAAAAACTTGAGGACATTAGCTGTGCAATCTGACATGCCACCTATCACTGGGCAGGTCTTCAGGGCCGATTCTATCATTTAGTGAACCTTTTTGGCTGAAGTGCTGCTTATTGCAGTCTAGTTCAAAGTGAATTTTTAATGACTTATTTTAAATGAAAATAAGCTTGGTAAAAGTCACACTGTGAAAAAATGCAACTTTACACGCACAAATGTTAGAATTTATTTGTAGAATTCACATGGTAAAAATCCTTGGTATTAATCATCATTAATATAGCTCTAAATGGATCTCACACTAACAGGCATTAGTGATATATTCAGATTATTTTGTTAGGATTAACAGAAGATTGCCTTTCTGGTCAGCAAATAAAAACATGTTGCAGCTTTCTAAAAGCAAGTACCTCTTTGTGTCAGCCAAACTGCTGAAAAAAAATATTTTCCTTTTAAAAATTCTTATTCTAAGACCAGATTGTAACTGGTGTATAAGAAGCCTCTATACACAGAAAAGGAGAAGAGAAAGTCAGGTGAGCCATAGTTTGTCTATGACTGATGTAAGACTTCATGGCTTAACTGATGAGAAGAACATCTCCTGCAGGCAGGAACTCAGATGAGACTATTTTATGCTTTTGATTTACCTTTTTGAATAAATGGTGATAGAGAAAAGTGGTTATCACTACAAAAAAAAAAAAAAAAGCTGTGGAATCAGCAGCAAGTCAAGAGATTTGGCTGCTTTGATTGAGGTTATCACATGGCATGAGATGGTAGGAACTCGGTCATTTCTGCAACAAGATTTCATGAGAGGATGTGCTTACTGCTTTTGAGATCAAGAGCAAAACATTCAGGACATATTAAGCATGGTATATTACATATTTAATTTTAAAGGGGTGAGGCACACCTTTAATTGGAGGTAATCTTGGTTGGATCTTGGGTTCTGTTTTAAAAAATGTGCTTTGTTGTATGCTGTGTTTTTCTTTTACACCTTTTTCATAGGAAAGAATGTTTTCTGAAGGGGTAGAGGCTCTGCTGTGATGTGGTAGTCTGCCCTTGGGAGCAGGGCAAGGTCAGCAGCACCCAAGGCGGCCTTGTGCAGAGAGGAGCAGCTCCTCACCCAGAGGCAATGGGTGATTGCAGCAGCTCCCAGCAAGGCTAGAGCTCCTGTTGTCAAAGGCCCCAGGCAGCTCAGGGAAAACCATCACACCTGCTCTGGGGTGGCCCGTGTCCCTCTAGGGCACAGAAACAGTGAAGCTGTTTCTGGACCTTGTGCAGAGAGAGTGAGTTCCATGGGTTCACACTCTATGCTGTCTTGCAGCTCTGTGCAGGAACCATGGGGAATCTAAACCTACATCATCATTCTAATTGTTTTTACCATCATCTAAGTTTTTAATCTTTGATAGTGTGTGTATCTTAATTAGGAGCTGGTTCTCAAGTGTATTGAAAAGCAACCAAACAAACCAAATAATTGTGTAATTCTAATACATCATTCTGGGTATTCAAAACATCTAATTGCTGTAGCTAATTAAAAACAGGCTTGAACTTACCCTCCTCCTTGTCCTTCCTTGAACACACTCACTAAATGTCAGAGGTTCTAGCAACCAGATCAGAATCTAGATCTCAGTATTATATCTGACACTTGACACCCATTTTAAATTAAGTCTAGGATGAATGAACGCATATAATAAAAAGACAAAGGAGATTCTAATGTACTTAGGCACTTTATAAGGAATTAGTTTAATGTAACATACTACTCTGCTTTACTGGCTGTTTAATATTTAATATTTCTTAGCAGATTAAAACTGTGGTTCTAATGAGAAAAATAATTGAATGATAAATCTAGAAGGTAATTCCCACATTTAAGTCTCAGTGATTTCAGTACTTTACAGTCACTTTATTTAGCTTAGGAAACTTTCATCTTCATGTGTAGTGAGGCACAGAGATTTGAAGTTTTGTGAACATGAATGCAATATAACAGCTGCATAGTGGAACACCCTGCAGAAAACTCTGGGGTTGTACCAAAAACTCTCCTGAGTTGTAAAAGGAAACTGAGGAAAGTGAAGCAGCTTGAGGCTTCTGAAAAATTCTTGGGTCTTACGCTTCCTCTTTTCATCTGGGATGTGAGGGGAACCCAGACTCCTTACTAGTGTTGAGAGTGAGGGCAAGCAAAGGTGGCCCATGAAAAGGAAAGGTTGCCGGTCTACTTTTTCTCCCTTGCCCTCCTCCTTGACAGAAGCATAAAGATCTTCAGATCCATGAAGGTCTTCTTCCCCCTCTTGTGGGAAAAAACTTTAAACAAGCCCTTCCTCTCATGAGAAAAAACCATTTCCCTGTAGACTGCCAGAATGTGCTGAATATGTTTAGTGTTGCTCTGTGTCTATTCATGATCCCACTGGGGTAGCAGAGTTACAGTTCCAGTGTTCACATGCAGCTGTAAAATGTTACAGAGAACATACTTCCCCTAAAAAGATTGCTCATGGTTTGCTCTCTCCAACCTAAGTATTCAACCACCAAACACAGCTTTGATTATTGCATTCTGCAAGTAGCTTCTCAGTGTCATTATACAATTTATTTAAGCATTTTATTAAGAAGCTCAGACATAGCCTTAGGCCTCATGTAGGCACATAAGAAGATTTGGTTAATATTTTGGAAAATATAAAAGTGTAATCTTTGCCAGCTTAAAACTCTTTCAGAGCAAATTAATAGCAAGAAGTCAGTGGAGCCACACTGCTGAAGGTTCAGGTCATGCTGTGAAGAATGGGCTTCCTGTATTAGGCTATTAAGGTGCACAAGCAATGTTTTAGAACATGCAAAGCAAGCAGATGTCAAGTGTTTGGCTGTCCTTTGCAGAATTAAACAAGAGCAAAGCACTACCACTATTCCTGCTCAGAAGAAAAGCCAATTATTTAGATGTGAGGGGAAGAAATGAAGCCATTTTCACACTCCTTTGGGGTTAACATATGATAGCTGGGACCACCTGACAGTCTCAAGCTGTGTTATCTTTCCTGTCTAATCTTTAATGTGTGAATAGTGTGCATTTTCCTTTCTCTTCTTCACATGTGGATTCTCGACCTGTGGAGAGCTGTCTGAAATACGGGCGAATGTGGCAGTGTGACTGACATCTCCTTTCCATACAGATGAGAAATCTGCATGTGGAGATCACAGGCACACCATCTGATCCTGAAAAAAGCATGTGGGATATGACCCTAAGTGAAGATATGGGCTTTGGCTAATAAAATTTCTTTTAACCTGCTTTATAATTAGAGCCTGTTTTGAAAGCGTGCTCTGTGATGTCTGGTTCCTATTAAAAAGGAAAATGAAAAATGTTTTCAAGTACTATACAGGGTAATACTGGAACATTGTTTAAACAGCCAGTACTGTTATGAAAACAGGAACTTAGAGATAATAGGAATATATTGCTTTTGCAGACAACACTACCTTTTAAAAATGCAGAAACATAGGTACATGCTATTGTTTCTGATAAAGCTGTTGACTTTGGTATTTGCAAACTGATACGTTTAAGTTGTGAAAAATATTATCTTATGGCATTTGAGTACTATTTTTCTCCCTTGTGGTTCATCATTCCTCCATTCTAAATGCTATGGTGATGTAATATACTCAGTTCAGGACATGTCAGTCATTGTCATGGTAAAGGCCTATAATTCAGTGGCAACAGAAAATTAAAAATGTAAAAAAGATTGCACCTTATGATGGCACAGGTTGTCAGGAGTTACTTGCTCATTAGTGGCATTAATGGCCACGACCAATACTCCAGAGAAGGCAGATTGAGATGAACTGCCTTAGCACAAGGCTCCTTTCAAGTGCCTTGATAACGTGCACAGAGACACAAACTTGTCCTATTTGTGAACTTCTGAGTGGTCTGCCACATTCATTGAATATCACTGAACAGTGAAGGGTATATTTCGTCTAAGAGCTTCAAGACAGGAGCACTGTAGAATTTGAATTTATACAGACACTCTGTACAAGGGCTCTGCACCTTTAAAGAGTGCACTTTTTTTTTGTTCAGTGAATAGCAGCTCAGTTTGTAGCTCAGTACAAACTTGCCAGTTCTTCAGAAGGTCTTGGCCACTAACTTCAGTACATTGCAGCACAGGATGCACCCCAGAGCCACCTGAAGAGGACATGGAGCCCTCGTGCATATCTACAATTCCCTACATGCCCTTGAGTGGACATCCATAACCCTTCTCAGGAGCACACAGGCTTTGTGCACCGCCCCAGCTCCGCTCCTGCTGACATGGCTAAGCAATGATGTAATCACCAGGCCTGGGTCAGGGACACCATGGGATTTTGTGTGTCCTTAAGTAAATGTGTAACACAAAAGATATTAAGAGATGATGAGAAGAAAAACAGCACTGATGTCCTCCAGGCTAAAAGCCAAATTTCACTATCCATAATCTCCTTCTGACTTGTCACAGTCAGAAGGTCAAAATACATGTTTGTTTTCTCTGATTTTCATTATCCATACTGAAACACCTACATGACTTCAAATCAGTTTGGAGTAAATATTAACAGGGAATAAAACCCATAAAGTTATTTAAAAGACCCTTTGGATTACATGCACTTTTATTCCTTCAATCAGCCTGGGGCCTTGGATCCTTCTTCTCTATGCTGCATATTAACGCTTACCTGACAGGAGTGAGCCTTGCTGGGTGCTGCACAGTTCCAGGTCCTCGGTGGCTTGGACAATATTTAAATACAAAGTTATTAAAGATACCTGTTAGGCAATCTCTTTGAAGGAAAGCTCAGTAGTCTTGAAGATTAAGGGATCCTCTTTGGTAAAAAGTTTTTTTTTTTTTAAGTTTGGCATGAAAATCGAATAGGTCTTTGAAATGATTCTATCATGTGCCAGAGTGGCAGACCCCACATTCACAAGAATCTCATAAAAAGTGTGAAATAATGCCAAAAACTGTAACAGAGGAAAAACAATGTTCTATGGAAACTATAAAATCTGACAATAAGCTGGACATTATACTTCTGTTTCTTACTGCTCAGTATGAGAACAGCCTGACAAGATCCATAAATATTACAAGACTCATTTAAAAGGGCCTCAGTAATCGTGCAAGTACTTGCACAGAGACACAAACCTGACCTATTTATGAACTTCTGAGTGCTCTCCTGAGTCACTGAATATCACTGAACAGTAAAAGGTATCTTTCATCTAAGAGTTTCAAGACAGCAGCATATTATATTCCCTATTTCTTCAGTATTCAGCACTATTACTAGATATGTGAATTTACTAAATGAGATAGTTAAGTTGTAGTTAATTTAAAATGCAATCTATCAAAATCTGCAAATAATTCAAGATTAAATATTTATTTTTAAAATTACACCCTTACTTTAATATGGAAGGAAAAATTGCACTATGATAGTTTTAGGAAGTACATCTCCTAGTACAGCTTAAAAAAACTTTATCTTTTTCTATAATAGTAGTTGAGGAGGTAGGAAACATAATTTTATAAATTTGTTGGATTATTGCAATGAAAATCTGGTCAGCTGGGACCAAAAGGGCAATCCTGCAACCTTCTGCCAGGTGAAAGTCTTAGTCTATTTGACCTTTGACTAAAAATAATTTGATTAACAACGTAGTAAAAAACCCCAAACTATCTGAAAAACAATATTGATTAGTTATGGATTTTTGTAAATGTTCGCTGCCTAAAGACCAAATCTCAACTTTTTTTACTATATCCCATTTTTTTGTTGAGGTTAATTTATTTGAATTAAATACCAGATGAATTGGTTTATAGGATATGTCTATTATACCAATGACATTTAAGTTTTAAAATCAGGAAATGAATTGACCTTGAGCAGCATATGTACTCAAAATTTATAATTAAGAAGAATATTAATAATTTAATTTCATAAAATGAACAGCTGTTCTAGTTGATTGGAAACAGCTAAAAGTATAAAATGTATTTTATGAATGCAAAATTAAAAGTTAATTTTATTATGGAGTGCAATTTGGCAACTAGAAATAAATTCTTGAGATGTAAGCAATATATTTTTGTAATGCTCTACCTATACATCAGAAAGGTCACATGTATATTTAAATACCATATTACTAAAAAAGTTTAATGATTTCAGTTGAAAAGCTATCATATGATTTAGCTATTTACAGATGAGTATGAAGCAGCTATGATGCATTTATACTTCCTTTGCCCAATGAACTATTTAAAAGCTTTACAAAGAAATTGTTTTATTAAATAATTTTTATATTATAAACTGTTAGTTTCACTTACCTAAGTAAGTCTCCTAAGTCCTTAATTTTCTGCCTTATTTTTTGTGTGTGTGTGATTCTTAGAGGTTAAGATTTTCATTAGTATTTGACACTATGGGTTTTTGCTTAAGTACATTTCTCTCTCATGACAGGCTTTTAACTAATTTTCACTGTTTGTATTTTAACCTGTGCACTTTCAAGCTTTAATGTAGTCATTACACACATATACAAGGTGCATAGGCTGCAACACAACACCACTGTGGTGGTTTTTGGGTTTTTTTAGTAAATCAGATACCACCACCCCTTTGAAATGGTGCTGACACTGCCTGGGCTGCAGTCTTTTGCTTCAAACCTGGATTATTTGCAGGCTCATACTTAAGTGAGTGGTACAACTTTCAGTATTTCAGTACAGCTACGTCTTGTAGAATGAATAAGAACCCAAAATAGTCTGCTAGACCAGACAACATACATGCTTGGCAAATTCAGCATGTCATCAAACTGGAAAAAATCTTTCCATAAGGGTCCAGCTTAGAAGTCACCACATCTACCATTATCAAGCTAATTTCTAACCAAGCTAGTTACATCTGCTCTAAGAGGAACAGGTCTGTAGCTCTTAGGCTACACTTGCCCCAGAAGCCATCTAAGGCATTGCTTCAGCTCACACCAATCCTTCATCTAATACACTAATGTAATATTCCATCCAATACATTGATATTCCACCCAATACACTGATACTCATTCCATCCAATACACTGATACTCCATCTAATACACTAATACTTCATCTTCATCTTGGCACTCACTCAGCAGGAAAGGCCATTGCCATGAGGGAATTACTCTGTCCTGTAAGAGACCTCTCCTACGCCGGGATACTGTTGTTTCTCCTGTACTGCTACCAACAAAAGCACTTTCCACGACTCTCCATTTTAAATAGTTTTGATCCATACATAGAATTGAAAGACTATTTAGTGAAACAAACTCTCTTTTAAAGCAATCTGAAATTCTCTAACTCTACATTCTTAGTGTAACTTAATATCAATAAATGAATCAGATTGCCACTGTGTGCCATGAAACATTTAAAAAGCAAGAAACCCTTGCACAAACACATTTTAAAATTACAGAAACACTGCAATTCCTGATGAAATATTTCAATCCTCCATCAGTAGTAAACAGGGTGCACTTTTGTCTCAAAGATTTCTTTTACTAAGGACTTCTGGATCAGGTCCATAGTTTATTTCTTGCCTTGCTGTCCCTCCACCTGGACCACTAAAGACATCTTCTACTTAATATCCCTCAACCACACAATTCTGACACCTGAATCTTTGGCAAAGGAATGCCAACTGATGAAGCTAAACATATTCCTCTCAATGTTTTCTATAACACAACAGTTTATAGAAGATTCTTCAGTAGAAAAGAAAGATAGGTGCTTGGTTATTATATTCAGTAAGTTGACCCTAAGAACACGGTGTAGGAAATTAATTCAGAATAATAAATATTAAAATATTGTTAATGACCTGTACCATGGTAACTGTCCTTTAACTTCTCATTACTTCAGATATGAGGGTTCTCGTGCTATTGTCTCATCTCATTATTCCCCAGGAGAAGAGATTCTTGATAGTATTTGACATAGATACAAATACATTTGTTTTACATGTCCTGTCGTTCCAAACACTATTGAGCTGTATTTTTCCTTGATTCAGAAGTCCATGGCAAAGTGTATCTCTACCAAGATAGCAGTGCCAAAGCTTGCTTGGCACCTCCACCAGAGGATCTCACCTGAAGCAGAACAGTTCCAGATTAGCCCTGGTGAAGTTTCGAAGGCACTTTTTATTTCACTGTCTCATTAGGTAATCAGAAAATAAAGCTGATGTTGTAAAAATATAAGGAGCAAATAAGTAGAATTCTCAATGTTAGAATGCAAAATTCAGCAAATCACTGATCAGGTTGCCCAGTTTGTTTAGTTACAGAGATTTCAATTTAAAAAATAAATAGGGATCTCGCTGCAGTAAGAAAAGTTATTATTTTAAAAGAAATACGTCTATACTTACATGATGCCCAGTGAGAGATAAGAAACCCTAAAGGCTGTCACTATCTTCTAGATACTTCTAAACACAGTTTTGTGCCAAGGGTCCTCCCCTTTGCAGGACAGAGACTGCCATTTTGTTGTACTGGCAGGGTAACACGTGTCTCAGCCCCTCAAGCGTGCAGCTTTACAGGAAGTTAACATTCGGGAAGCTTGTTTTAGCTCTGCTGTGCCACAGGAGCTCAGGCTGGCAGTGACTGTCTGGGGCTGGCCCTGTGGCCTGGACCTCTCTGAGAAGGGGCATCACTAACACTGACTGCTGTCCACTTCTGCACAAATATAAATCCCGGTCTTAGAACTTGACCTATATGTTCATTCCCAGTACTGGCACCATGCATTTCACTTTTTTCCCTCGGCTTCATGTGTGGGAAACAAAATATTGAAAATAATTTAAAAAACCTAAACCTAAACCCAACCCACCAACCAAAGGCATCAGACACACCCGTCCGAAGCAGCTCCCGGGATTTAAAAGTGTTTACCATGAGCAGCTCTCGGGTCACCGTGCGCTGAGCTCCGCTCGGCCGCCGCGATGGAGCCGGGGCCGGAGCGGGCCCGCCGCCTCAGCGGGAAATGGCGGGAAGGCGGCGGCCGCGCGCGGAGCCCCCGGGAAAGGATCAAACGAGACCGACGCGGCGGGACCGTCCCTGCTGACCCCGGTGTGAACGTGTTTATTTCACGCTGCGGTCGCGGGTCGCTTTACAGAAACATCTCATGCTAGACCCCGCGCGGGGTCGAAGACGGAGGGGAACACGTGTATTCAAACGTAACTATTAAATAACCTGTACACAAAACTTCAGTCTGTTACCCTGAAAGCACGAAGGCCGAGCCCCAGCACGGCCACACCGGCGCTGTCACCTCACCCCGAGGTGTCTGTAAGCCTCGACCCCCGCGGCCGGCCCGCTCGTGCCCCAGTGCCCGGCTCCCCCCCTCAGCCGCGCTCCAGAGCGGCCACGGCCCCGGGGCCCTGTGAGCGTCCAGTCCTGGGCCTGAGGGTCCGCGGGGGCCGCCCCCAGCCGGGGTACTGCTCGACGTGCCCGGCGAGAGTCCGAGAGCCAGCCGCCCTCTCCCCGCCGCCCTGCCCCCGGCGGAGAAACGCCTCCCGGCCCGGGTCCCGCCGCGGCTCGGCTCGGCTCGGCCCGCGGAGGCAGCAGCCACCGGCTGTCCCGGCGGTCACAGGTCGCGGCTGTCCTCCCGCTTGACGCCGTCCGCCGCCGCCTTCAGCTTCTTGTTCTGGTGGGTCTTGACGTGCTTGGCCAGGTGGTCGCTGCGCATGAAGCGCTTCCCGCACTCGGGGCAGACGAAGCGCTTCTCGCCCGTGTGAGTCCGCAGGTGCCGCTGCAGCTCGTCGGAGCGGGTGAAGCTCTTCCCGCAGAAGAGCCAGTTGCAGACGAAGGGCCGCTCGCCCGTGTGCCAGCGCAGGTGCGCCTTCAGGTGCGAGGTCTTGCCGTACACCTTGCCGCAGCCGGGGATGTGGCAGATGTGCTGCTTCTTCTTGCCCGGCTCCGCCTCAGGGGCGCTGCCCGCGGCCGACTGGCAGTTGGGGCAGCGGCAGCGGCGGCACCTCCTGGCCGTTGCCGCCAGGGGAGACTTGGTTTGCAGCAGGGCGGCGATCTGCGTCTGGTACTGAGCGAAGTCCGAGTGCCCCAGCACCAGGCTCCGCGGCAGCGCCGCCGCTGCGGGGAAGCGGTGGCCGCAGCCGCCCGGGGCGCTGGCCTGCTGGATGCTCCACCAGGGGATGTCCTCGGGCGGCGGGTTGGGCGACAGTTGCCGGCAGGGCTGGGCGGGCGGCAGCAGGTTGGAGTACCCGGGCGGCAGGGCGGCCTGGGCGGCGTAGGGGACGTAGGCGGGCGGGCAGCTGGACGGCAGGGCGGCCATAGAGGAGGGCAGCATCTTGACGGGGGAGAACTCGTAGGGATAGGAGGGGTCAGCCGGGGGGGTGAGAGGCAGTTCGTGAGAACCCCCGAAGGAGGGTTGCAGGTGGTTCTTCTGAGGGGTCAACCCCAAGCTGGGATGCGGCGGCGGCAGCCCTCCCGGGGAGTGCGCTGGCATCTCGCCGCTCCACGGGTGGAAGATCCTAGAGGGGGATCCCAGCGTCGGGTCGTAGGAGACCGGCAGGAAATCCGAGGGCGCTGCGCCCGGCTGCCCGATTCGGCTACAAGTAGCGGCCAGAAGCGCCAGGGGCGAGTGCTTGGCCAAGTCTGGGGAGGCGCTGGGGGTGCGGTCCTGCGCAGGAACGGGAGGGAGGGGAGAAGGGAAGGAGGGAAGAGAGCGCGTTACTCGCCGCCCGCAGACACCGGCCTGCGAGAAACTTCCCGCACCACTGCCCGTGCTTGGCTGGGGCCGGCCCGCCGCTACCCGCACGGCCGGTAAACTTTCCCAAAACAATGCGCACCCAGAGGGCAGGACGTGCCCGGCCCCCCCGCTCCGCCCAGAGACCGGTCCCGCCTGCGGCCGCCGCTGCCGGCCCCGCCGCCGCTCCTTGGCCGGGGAAGCAACCGCTGTGGGCAGGGAGGCAGCCCCCGCGCCCCCCACACCCCTTGCCACGGAGCACTGCCTGGAGTTACCTACAGGCTGCTAGCGGGAGAGGGAAGTTCCAAGCCCGAGAAGCCCGAGCCCGGCCTCCTACCACCGCGGGGTCCCCACCTACCTCTGCGGGCCGCCCGCCGGGAAAAGCCCCGGGAGGGAGGCGGCTGACGCCAGCTGCCCCCGCGCAATGTGGGTCACAACCGTGGGACTCGGCGCAGTTCGAGGAAGACCGGGTGCGGGTACTGACCTGGAGGAAAGCCTGGAGGGAATCGTTCCGGAGGACTGCCACCGCGGCCATGGCTACTGCGCCCGGGGCGAAGGGAAGGCGCCGGGGCACTGCCGAGGCATGAGGACGCCAAGGGGAAGACGAGAAGCTGCCCAGTTTCCTTCTCTCTCCCCCTCTCTCTCCCTTTCCTTCTGATCTCTTCGCCTCCGTGCGCGTCCCACCCCCCCGCGCTGCGCGATCTCCGCGGACTGTCTGACTGCGCCAGGATCACCTCCAAGAATTTGATAAGGACTTTGCCGGGCCGCCAACCAGTCAGAGGGAAGATTTATGGCTTTGAAGTTTGCCGCTACCCAATCATCAAAGAATAGCGGCTCTTTCAGAAGCGAAAGCAAATCCTTTGAATCCACAAAGCTCCTATGGTGTGTTTGTTGGTCTGGATAAAAGAACTGATTATTAGGGGGGATGGGAAGGGAGGAGATAAAGGCGGGACAATTAATGAAGTAATCACTATGTGGGAAATGTATATACACAAATAATTGGATTTTCTTGATCAAAGGACCCCTTACCGCCTAGAGACCCTCGCGTTGGATGTGCAAGACACTGGATCTCCCCTCTTTTTTTTTTTTTTTTTTTTTTTTTTGCAATTAAATTTGTGGCAGAGCCCTAAAGTGACAACGCGTCTTTGTTATCGCTCGAGGAATCTGCCTCCGGATTCCTCTGATAGTGTTTAAAGACTGAAGGTAACATGGCACATGGAGTTCACCTGGTCGGGGCTGGTCGATCCCAGCAGTAAAACTTCCCTGGAGTAATTGTCGGTGGTTCCTCCCCGCTCCCTCCCTCCGCCCGCCCTTCCCCCGAGGCTGGGGGGTATGCCCTCGATATGACTCGGCAAATAACCGCGCATTTTCTCCTCTGGTAGCTGAACTTGTTTCACTTCTCTCAGCCGGCATTGCCCCCTTGTTACCGGGAGCCCCCGCCTGGCGCGGGGCCAGGCCAGGCGCCCAGCCGGGCCCGGGGAGGAGCAGCGGGCTGCCACCAGCAGCAAGCGTTCTCTCAGACAGACACACCGACAAACCGGGCAGCCGGGAAACAGAAGGGAAAAGTTTCCTCTTCCCTAGCGGGAGCCGAGTGTTAGAGACATGATTTCTTTAAATGAAGACCGGAGTCTCTCTTGGCGGGCCTGCCGAGCCGGCCTGTCTTGCGCCGGCGGGGAGTGGAGATCGGGGTGGCTCCTCGGGAGCGCGAACGCTGCTATCGGGTCTCTGCCTCCCCTGCTCTCTCACCTCCTGCCCCAAAGACAAAGTCGGTCCCAAGAGCTTTGTTACTTCATCCCGCACCTTTCGGCCTCTGTCTATACATCTCTATACGCATGTGTGTCTGAAGGATCTAACCTGCCTTGCGTTCGACCATGTGTGAGGCTATTGACCCTCTAACCAGCACCAGGCACATCTGGGTCACAGCTTGCCGCCACCGTCGGCTGCTGAGCTCAGTGGGCTGCAGAGCTGGCGGGCCCCCTCGCATGTGCCGCCCAGCAAGGGCCAGGCGGGGCCCCGCGCCTCTCCGCGGGCCCGCTCAGCTCCGCGCTCCGCCGGGGGCCCTGGAAACGCGCTCCTCTCCTCCCCGCTTCCCCATCTGCTCCGAGGCCATCGCAAACGCTGGCCTGTTTGGCCAGGTACCAAACCAGGACGTTCATCTCCGTTTTGAGGAGGTGGGGGTACCCTTTCGGGCAGATGCCGGCTGGCTCTGGTCCTCCGGAGCTGTTTGCACAGGTAACTCGATCCTCCCCGCAGTCGCTGGGTTCAATTGTATTCGCACCGCCACTGAAGTCTCTTTAAACGCCAGCACACAGAGATCTTTATCTGCCTTTCCTGTGGAAACAATCACTGTCCGCTCAAAGACTTTCAAGAGTTGTAGGGCTTGAATTAGATCGGTTTCTTTGAAGGGATTAAAGTGCCAAGTCCTCTCCCACGGCTCCATATTGAGTCCCGGGGAGAAATAAAACCTCGACCCCATGTAACACTACGCAGCAGCCATATCAAACTCTTCCCATGTGCCAGGTAACCGCTTCACCAGGTTGGCAACAGGAAGACAAGGGTCCCGCATCCAGCGCTTTTACCACGCACTGATGCATCGAGGCAAGGTTCGTCGCTGCGGCAGGACCCCGCGGCCGGGCAGCAGCTCCCGCCGGGGCGTGAGGCTGCGGACGATAGGGCTCCCCATCCGCCTGCAGGGGTGCGGAGCTCAGGGGGTCCGGCACCTCCATCCACCACACACGAACCCCTCCCAGCACCGCCGCTGAGCGATCCGCCGGGGGCTGCGCCGCGTCAACACGGGACATGGCGGCTAACGGGGAAGCACGGCGAGCCCCGGCCGACAGCGCGGCCGGCAACACGCACACAGGCACTGCCCCGCGCACCCCAGCCCGCAGCCTCGGGTGCCCCCCGCTCACTGCCACGCTCCAGCCGCGCCCCTAGAGCCGCCTCGGGGCAGGAGCGCACTTGCTGTCGGCCCTAGTCTAAGCTGCAGCTGGGGCAGCCGGAGCCGAGGGGGAGCCCCCGTGGGGAGCCCGACCCGCACCTCGGCTGCCCGGAGGAGCAATAACTCGCTAGACGAGCGGAACGGCGGCGCTCGCGCTTGCGTTGTCCCTAAACCTCCGTATCCCCAAACTTATGTCAAACCCAGAGATATGCGAGATGCCCGATTTAACCCCTACCTCAATTTTTGTTAATTAGTTTTACCTAGTAATTGCTAGATAAATACTCAGAACAATGTTTCTAAAGGAAATGAGAGGAGATAGGTAGATCAGGAGACACTGAACATCCCGAGGTTCCCTCCATTCTCTAAAGTACGGTATTTCCCCAGATATCTCGACGAACCAAAATGATTTGTCAAGTTGCAAAAAAGTTAGTGGAAAACTGGATAAGTTTCTATAAAGCTGCCACACTACAAATGCCATAAATCTGCATCCAAGAAAGTACATTACCTAAAAATCGAGAATAAATTCTCATTTCTGGAAGAAACCAATGGGCTGAAAAATGAAGTGGTGCAGTCATAATTTTCTGTACAAATAATTAGTGTTCAAACTCGGAGCATTTCAGTCTCCTGAAATGTATTCTTAATGAAGTGATGTTCAGAGCTGTCATTAAAAATGCAGGGCTGGAAGATCAAAGTACAATATTTATTTTAGAAATTTGTTTCAGTTATCAGGAGATACAGGTATCAAGGCCAAGTGTCAATTCAGTTACACAAAGCACGATTTCCATGAGAAATGGGCTGCCGCTACGTCCTAGTGTAAAGCAAAGGGACACCAGAGCCGAGTTGCAGCGCGGGAGGAGGCGCGGGGCCGGGGGCTGCTCCTGGGGCCGCAGCCGGGCCAGGGCAGCTCGGAGAGCGGCGCTGAACAGCACAGCCCTGCGTGGGGCTCTGGCCCGCAGCCCAAGGGGCCAGTCCCCAGCGGCGGGGCTGCAGGGGCCGGAGCAGCTCTTGGGCCCGCCGGGGAGGCAGGGCAGCGCCGTGGGCAGCCCGGCGGCCCGGAGGCAGAGCCGGAGCCTGAACTGCTCCAGCCACGGGGCTGAGGCGCAGGGGGCTCCCAGAGCACCGCTGCCTCCATGGGACCCTGCCTGCTACGGCGGGTGGCGAGACCCCTACCGCCCCCGGGGTCAGAGGGGCTCAGACGGCACTGGGCTGCATGGCTGCTGTCGGTTTAGCACAGCACGTGTAAATCACGAGTCGCCATCACCGTTTCTTAGATAGGTGTCTTAAAAATCAGGATTTTTCAGATCCAGGTATCCCAGATTGGCTGTACCACCATGCAGGGCTCTGTGGACCTTGGTTTGAATGCAGGCAGCCTACCTGGAATAACAGCTGCTTGCATGGCAGTGGTGCCCTTCATGGTTTCTGCTGTGCCTCTGACTTCAGGGCCCCAAGTACCTCATCCTGGAGCCTACCCCACAGCCTGTCCCAGTGATGGCTCACACTGCCACAGCCAGGTCCTCTCATGACACTCACTTCTCCAAAGTCATCTGCAGTCATCTGCCTTGACCTGCCCCCCATAATCAAACTTTGATGGGCTCTGGCCACCTGCCTGTCCACAGCCTGGGGTTCCTGCATTGCTTTCCACTAAACACTGCTCTTTAGCAATTGTGACAAAGAATCAGAGACAGGATCATTTTAAAGTGAACAGCTGCATTAACATTGAGCCAAACCTCCTAGTCAAGTTGTCCATCAGAGTGGCAAAATTTAAACCTGAAAAAGCTTTAATAAGCTTGCTCCAGAAGGCAATGTCTTCACACCATCCCTCATTTTTTTCTGGTTTAAAGATGTACTAACAGAAACCACCCATCCACAACAGCAAGAAGTTTCACCAGAAGGTAAACTACCCTAGGTATATAGCTTCAGGCACATGTGGATACACTGTCAATAGTTCTGAGTTAGATGCCATTAATACTATTTTTATTTACTTCAGCATATTCACATTTTTACAGTAGACAACATGACTGGCATAAGATGAGGAATAACCAGTTCACACAGTGTAATTTGAACAACAGTAAACATTAAAAAGTGCTATGGTATCGCCTGCTTTTTTTCCTGTCCTTTAGGGAAAACCACAAAATTCTAGACAAGATTGGCACATGTTAAGGCATATTTAGGATTTAAAAGCTTGCCTCAACGTTTCCCAGTGTAGGTGTAGATTTGACAAAGATTAATAGAGGATTTCCCAAACTTCTGAAAGCTGAGTTGCCCTTTATGAGAAGTAGAACAAGTTTCATGCCTCACAAAGTTTAATGCCTCACAAAACTGTTGTCAAAGTTTTAAATATCTTAATGTATTCATCTTCTGCTCCATCCTTGGCTGGCCCTTTGTGATTTTTCCTCCTGTCTTGGGGAACAATGGTGAACATTTCTGGATATACTTCCTTCCCTGGCTTCCATATTTAAAAAAAGGAATCAGACTCTTAATCATAACAATACTGAAAGTGTTATTCTTGGCTCTACTTGGAATGCCTGGGACACTTTTAGTTCAAGATGATAATTTCAAATTTTCTGGAAATGCTCTCTGCCTCTGGCATACATGGCTGCATTTTCGTCACAGCTCTAACAGCTAGAAATGGACTCCTACAAAACAGAAAGCAAGCCAAGACTCTGGTGAGCAGCTGAAAATGATCTGCTGTGTGCATCCTGCTTGTTCTCTTCTTTGGGGAAACACTAGGTAAAAAAAGCCTCTGTATTTTTGATGGAATGCATTTGGGGAAGACTGGACGGGAACTTTTAATTTTATGACTACAGATACACACAGCTAATTTTTTTTTTTTTACATTGCAGTTAGTATAGAATGAAAAAGTAGTTAAATTGTTATTTACTTCCTCTTAACTACAGAGAGTATATTATCTAAAAATTTGTCTCATGATAATTAGTTTTAGTTACTTAGTATACTTATTGACAAATTAAACAGCTGTCTGTGTCTATACAGTGTTAGAACTGGAAACAGCACAAAGTTTATCCAGAAAGATCATTGTTTAACCTACACATAAATACTGGATGATCACATGGCTGCCACATTGCTGTTGATTTGGCTGAGTGGATCAATCCAACACTGTAAAAATACACCTGTTATTTAACAAACTCATGCTGTAATTTTAAAACCTTTTGGTAGATAAAACAGTAAGTAGTTTCTAATGGCAGTATATTTCAATATTTCAAGAAGCACTTTTGAAATAACCCACTCTTCAAGGACTACTGAACAAGAACATATAAAAATGTCCATAATCTTTATTATAAGGGGCAAGAGCTCTACATAAACTCTTCAACAACTTCACTTTAGTTGGGGGGAAAAGCCCAGAGATATGAAGAAAAAGCCTAATAGTTGCATTTTGAGGATCAAAACACAGACACAGGTATGGTACATGACTGGGATTAAAGGTGTCTCAGGAAAGAGATATTGTCTTCACCCTATGGGAGAGAATCTGAAAACCCTCTCTGTATAATGCTTTCAAGGTAGGTTTTTCCAGTTACGCATACATATTAGTGAAAGGCAGCCTATAAACCATGACATAGGTGAGTGCCTCCAACAGGGGGAGAGTTTTTGAACAGCACCTGCAAAAATTAGATTTCTAAACTGAGGTGTTTTGTTTTAAATGCCAGTCTTATTGACTACCACCAGAGGTTCAGGATCCCATGAAATATTGAGGAAAATTAAATTACAATTCTGAAATTACTTATCTCTCCCTAGCTGAACAGTGCTCTCATAGACTGGCAGAAAAGTCTTTTCAGGAAAGAGTGTACAGTATGTTTCTGTGTCATTTCATAAATTGATGCCTTAAGTGGAGCAGAATAATACATAAATAGTTAAATGCATAAATTACATTACCTACCCAAATAAAAATTTCCCTCCTTCCAATTCTGAAAATTAAAATACCATCAATAAAATTATTTCAAACGTATTTCAAATACACAATATTTTTACTATGCTTTCCATCTTCATAGAACTACAAAAAGGTGAAGTCATTCTAACCATACTCTTACATGCCAGAGTCAGCTTCCTTCCCCTTCTTTACAAGGTGAATGACCCTTGCCATACACACAACTGCTCCAGGTTTGAAAAGAGGAGCTCCTTGCCTCAGTTCTGCACATGGATTATGAGGCTGCTCCCCACCAAACACTTGAACATCTTACCCCAGCTCAGCTGAAACTCAGGAGTATTGGCTGAGGTGTGCACCTTCTGCTGGCTGGCTGGCCATGCCAATGAGAAAGCAAAAAACCCTAACCTGGGAATAAATCACCTCTCACTTCAGTCTTCAATCAGCTCCTATTGCTCAGGGCCAAACAGCTTGACCAGCTGTTTGAGAACCCAGACAAGATGAGGAGAAAGGATATTCTCCTCAAAGATAAGTGTATCAGCACGGCCATGACTCATGAACCAGTCTAATGAACCGTATAATTTTTCCCACACTTCTGGAACCTCTGAGACAGAGAGAGAAAAAAGATAAGATCTTCAAATTGTTACATTTTTGGGCTTTTCTCCCTCAGTAAATCTCATACTTCTATTTTCCTACTACATGAAGAAAACTCACATAATCTACTGGCATTGAGCTGACATAAACACATATTACACATGAAAGAAAGAAGAGTACATGGCAAAACACAGATACTGCAACAAAGTGGAAATTTATTAGTCTAAATTACCTCATTCTTATGCCTGGAAATAGGAATGAGACTATGATGCTGCAGTGCTAGCACTCCAATGCCTAAATGATACAGAAATCTGCAACTGAAAACCACTGACTGCTTCTTAGGAGGTCACAATAAACCACAAAGAACTATTTTCCAAATTTTTTGTCTTAAAAAGAAACTTGGAGAAAAATCCAAATGCCAAGTCATGCAATTTAATCTGTAATCAGGCTAACTTTATAAAATACTGCCATTCTTATCAATGCACAATGGGGCTGAAAAATAATATTCTGTCAAGATTCTTACAGAAGGCACTGGAGTAGATGCCCAGAAAAACTGAATTGGGCTCATGATTTACTAATTTTTTTCTACTTCCATTGCTACACATGCTAAGTGTACTTGGCACACGGAGTGATTCAAAAAGAAGCTGCTCTGTAGTGCCAGTGATTCTCTTTAATGAGATACAGTTATCAGTTGATTTATGAATTTCTGCTGCCTGTTCTCATTAAGGGTAAGGTAATTTGCATTCTAGAAGTAAGACTGTTTACAAGAGAACACAGTAATCAAAATCCCTCTAAATAAAGTTTTAGAAATGTACACAGTGAGGCTAGAGGTAGTTCTAGGAATGTGCATAACTTTATCCACTAAACTCTATTGCAAAGACTCAAGAGAAGGTGTTACATCTCCAGTTTTATCTAGTTTTCCAAATTAGTATAGCATTCATCTCAGGAATTTAATATGGAAAGAGACAAAATGAACTTTCTGCTTGAGCCTTCTGATACCCTGGTGACCTCCTCCTCCTGGGAGATCCTATGCTGTTAATTTAGATACCATATGCCTCACTGGTCATCAATTCAACTGCTGCTCTCTGTGTTAGAGCCTTCACAGGATCTTGATCACACTGCCTAGAAAACTAATAATTTCCTCTACCTACTGTTGCTCTACCAGTCAGACAAGCTCCAGCTGATCAGTATTTTCTTATAAATACTTAGAAATAGCACAATCTAGTCTGCTTTGTTCTTTCTTTTGGTATATGCTTCTGCACTATAATTTAGACACTATTTGCAGTGCTCCAAAGTACAGCATCAACAACTGGAAGACAGCAGAGGAGGAATGTAGGAAAAACAGAGCTGCACACACTCTGAACTAACACTGGTCAGATGTCTGAATGTAGCCCAGCATTTTGGCAGCAGTCAGAAGCAAAAGCCTAACCATCTAGGTGGAGAGAAAAGGTAACCTCCAAGCAGGCAGCACATCAGTGCTGAGACTGACTAGAGAAGCTAAGAATGAGCATGGAATTACACATGTTAATACTGGTGACACTGATTATGAGAATACCAAGATGAATGGAGCAGCTCAGCCTGAGCAATTGATTGAAGCTGTTTTCATCTCTGTGGGGTGTTCTTCAACATTTCGCTCTATGCAGCCATATACAGCCACCTCTGACATTCAACTCATACATACATTCAGCCTAGATAAGGGTGGAAACTTTGTCTCCCCTTCCCTGCTCTCTCCTGCCACCAGCCAGAAAAGAACTACACAGTTTCCCTTTCTTCTTTTTGTAAGCTGTCAACTTGCCAAGCTTACCAGTGACTGGGTATGTAAGGATATTCCAGCCAGGTGAGAGGAATATTCAGGATATTTTTCTGAGTAACAGGAGGGCAGCTGCCGAGCTGGGTGGAAACATAGAAATAGGATCAACAAGCAAAATCTTGTGACAGTCCTATGTAAGAAGGTGGTCAAACTTCAGTGAATGTACTGGGAGGAGCTTTAGTCACTTTGAGCACACCCTCTTTAAAGCATCTATCTTCACAACTCCTCTATAAAGATGTACTATGTTATTATAGCCTTTTTATCAAAGGCAACACAGGGGATCACATCCCTTGTTCTATGTCATATATTAACTCTACTGAAGAGCAGGGAGTTGGACTGATGAGCAGAGGCACACAGCTTGGGACCAAATAACATCATGTTGCAACTTATTTCCCTTGCAAAATCCAAACTCTTTTCTATAGCACTCCCATCCCCCTGATTTCACATCAGTCTCTTCTGACACTTGTACACTCTCTTAGCAACTTTTGAATTATGAGCAGTTGTTAATCTTTCAGACAGAGTAAAACCCACATAAACTTGGACATGCAGAGAGGCAACAGTGGAGGCAATGAAGAGACTAACATGCAGCCTATTCAAATAAAGCTGCATGAGCCAACACACCCACTACACCTGTATTTCTACTCTTCCTGGTGGACAGTGATGAGAGCATATGATAGGTAAAAACCAGAGCCCAGCACCTTTGCTTTACAAAGACAAAATACACATTAGGTGGGCTGTACTTAACAACCAGACATGCTTCTATAACTCTAACACTGAACATACTGAGCAGAAATAACTAGGTATTTGCTTACTTTAACAGCCCATCCTTTCTCTGCTTTAGCAAACTCCTCACTACAGGGTTGTATCCAAGGCACTAGTTCCACTTGCCAATCATGAAAACAACCTCTCTCAGTGGCGATGACCTCCCCTGCAGACAGATCTGCAAGCTTTGCTCCTGAAACAGCTTTGGGAATCAAGTAACGCTATCATCTGTATTTCCTTGATCTCACACATGGGAGCAATTAGAAGAGCTAATTTTTCTCCACCTCAAGTAGACCCTTTTTCTATGCCAGTTTTCTCTCCCCCTCAGTAAGTGTTCCACCATCTTCTTCCAGTGAATCCTTGTACTACTGTATATGGTCAAACATAGTGATCCTTTGCAAACACATGAGGCACAAACTCACAACTATATTGCTGGATCAGCTAAGTTTTGGGACACTGCTTTTTGCCCTTACCATCAACTCATGTTTGGCTGGTTCCCTGTAACAGTCTTAGAGGCATCAGTTATGAGGGAAGCAGCATGTTCACATAATGGAAGTCTGCAGAGTACAAAAGGGAAATAGAAGTTTGGGCTATTTTTTGCTTTTGACCATTCAGAAGAATTTAGAGGATGTGGACAATTATTTATGTCTATCCCTTGTTCAGCACCCTTCCTTGATGTCCTAAATTCAATCCAGGTTTTGTTGTTGTCCTTTACCAATATATGCTGATATACAAAGAGGTAAATGAAGATCATAGGATATTGAAAAGAAGTTTGTATTCCTGCCTGTCAAGAGTGTATGTGTGCTGCTGGCAAACACAAATTTCCAGCTACTGATTAATTATTTTGTCAAAACCAAAACCAGTGTGATCTTAATGAAAGTACCCAGGTTTAGTCTGGCTGAGCAAACAGATTATATATTTAATTGTAATGGGCGGTAAACATCTGAGATCTTTATAAATGGAGAAACTAATAGTATCTATATTTAGATATTTGAGAGATGCAAGGGTTTTTACAAGACTGATCTGCAAAAACTGAAGTGATGTATTTTGATTGTTGAGTATTTTTCTATCTCTTGCTCTATTTAATTTGAAGGTGAAAAATATATGCAAACAATATCCACCTCTGTGCAGTTTGTCTAAAGAAGCCAATAATTTTTTGCAATGTAATGAACCTCAGTAAAAGGAGAAAAGTAAGTTATTTTTAGACTACATCATTCTCATGATGAAGAAAAGAAAGAAAACAATCTCCAGATGAAAGATTACCACCATTTTTGCTTCAACATGCTCAAAAAATGATGGAGAAATCAAAGAAAAGATATTTCCATCACACTATCTAGTAGCATATTTATAGAGAGACACCTGGAGAAATATTTGCTGATAATATATACTATACATCACTTATGATTTTTATCACCTGCTTGGTAGTCTATCTTTCTGAAGTTAAAACCAATAAATTTCTAGCATACTGAACAATTACTATTTTTGAAAATTAATAATTCCAGATTTTTTATTGTGCTGACATTTTCTGTAAACTTACAATAGAAAATACTTTTTCCAAAGCTTACAGTAAGATGTAAGATAATGATTATAAGATAATCCTTTAAAAACTTGATACTGATGAAGTACTGCAGGTCTAGAGGAGAACCATCCTCTGTTACTTTGAACCATCAAAAATTGAAGATTTTTTCCCTGATCTTTGAAAGAGGAATCAGATCTCAAGATACCAATTGCAGTATTACAGCAATTTCCCATTGTAGAAAAGGGAGGAATTTTATATCAGGAACATTTTATTTGCCTTTACTTTTGTAATTTGAATTACTAGTCCATTTGTAATTTTGTCCTAAACTATACCACTTGGCTTCTCAAGAAGCTTCTAAAGCATCTTAAAGTGGTTTTTACTACAGGTATTACATACATCTTAAGACACTTTGCAAGATGATTTACTGCCTTATTATAGTATATGATGAGAAAAATATTCAAAATTTACTAAAAAAAACTACTGGAAAATATTCAAAATTTGCCTCTACCATGAAACCTAACAGTTCACATATTTTTTCTTCTTGTCTCATGTAGCTTCCTCTCTTTTCTTCTAAGTCTCTCTCATAGAAGTTTTCTACTGCATTGTCCCCAAGGCCATTAATTCCCTTATGAAAGGCCATTAATACCTCTCTCTTCATGCCCATCCTTTGAAAGTCCTCTCCCAAGTGTCACCTAGAAATTGGATACAACAGAGATTAACACTGTGGGAAGCCACAGGGTGAAGCAAGCAAGCTCTGCCCCCTCAGAAATAACAAATCGTGTGCTCTCCATTTGGTTCCATGCAGCAGCTGGAAGAAGCAGTGAAGCTGGCACCTTATTACTGCACTGTGGCAGAGACAGTGAAGAATCCCCCTCTAATTCTTTTAACACAAAGGAAGACAGAGAGAAAAACCATGCTAATGTTTCCTGCATGCTGTAATTGAGCAGAATTGGCAAGAGAAATTTCATTAGGAAATACTGAAATTTCCCAAGAAAATATCTTATAGTCCTCAGAGTATAGTCCATAGCTCAAAAATACCTTAAAAGAAAGAAAAGTAGCCTTCAATGCAGTTGAATCAATACCTGTCATAAACACTGTATTTCCTCTGAAAGTTTGTATCACTTCTAGCCTGTCAGCAACATTTTCAAGTACTACCTATATGCACTTCTCTTATAATCAAAGGAAGGAAATACTTATATTCTCAGAACTTTATGTACAAATTAAAAAAAGAATTTTAAAAAGCAAGCTATAAACGGAACAGTGACTGGAATTTCTTTCTGAAAGCACTATATTGAGTTACTAATGAGTTTCTAATAGAGAAAACACTTTCTTACTGCTTATACCTAGTGGTTTAATAACACTTATGCTCACCTTCTTCAATTGTACTGTTGCACAGGGAGTCCAGAATGTTGTCTTTTTTGCCTCCGATTTTCTCCATAATTTGCAGATACACTCTAAAAACCACTGGGAATTTCCAGCTTAAGTGTAAAACTCATACAGATCTAGGTTCAACAAAGGTAGCCACCCCTAACAATCTCAGCAAACACAACACAGCTGACAGCTGAATGTTACCAGTGGGGCCTCAGAAGCAGGGCTTAACAATTTTGTTTAAGATCACAAGTTCTCCACCAACACTTGAGCCACAGAAGAATGCTCATTAGCTGTTATAAAAGTAAAATTGGTTGGGCTTTGTGTTTCAGGGGAGGGACTGAAAGGTACATACAAGTAGATGCACCAACACACTGGAGAGTACTATAAATTCTTAAATTTAAACAATTTGCACTCTTTTCTTCCTCTTGATAATACAAAATCATGCGTTGTTTCAGTTAAATACATTTTTTTGCTCTATGTTTAATCAGGTTCATATTTCTTTCTGTTTAGATCCCTCTAGTTTCTTTACAGAGCATTCAGTATGATTTTTTTTATTGTGAAAAAACCCACATTCTGTAGCTGGAGCTGTTTTGTCCCACTCTTGTTTTCTTTAATCTTTTGTTTGATGCATGGAAAGATGCTAACGTTTTTTGTACTATCTTAACTGTAGTGATCCGGGAGCAAAGCAAATGAGATTTAGTAGATATGTTTCTGTTGTCATTATTAAACCTCATATGCTTTGCTATGTAGGCAACATGTTTTATTTCTCTTAACCTGAAAGAGGTTTCTGTCTTATTGTTGCAATTTATTAAGGGCAAACAATCTAGGGCTTATAATAGGCCTGTAGGCAGAACAAAGCCCTTGTCAAATGGAAGGGTTGGCTGCTCAGCTGGGTAGCATGTAAATGTGCAAAAAGAACTGTTCTGTTCAAAGACACTAGACATGCTTTTTAAATAAAACATCTCATAAAACTGAGAGTTGCCATTTAAATGTTGTGTTGGAAATGTTAATTCAAAACAAAATAATTTCATTGAAGAAATACAGTTGCACTGAATTTTTTTTTGTAAACTCTCAAATAAAATCCCACATATCACTAAGGCTTTTATTAGAGGCTCAACATAGTATGTTCCTCAAACAGCAGTTTATTGTCATTTTATAACACTGTGTTATGCAAGTTCAGTGACTACTGTACTCACCTAGGCAGACAGTGTAAACCTAATCTTATCCAAAAGGTATTTTTCATTTTTAATATGGGAAGTCACCCTGCCTGTTTCTTTAACATAGTATAATGTCTCAAAAAGTAAGGCAGTTTCTCATTCTACAGTTCATTTAAAATTTCTCATTATGTGCCTCTTTGTAAGAGCTGAAATTAAAATGACAGATAAAGATTACAACATAATAGGCATTTTTTTAATGCACTGATCCACTTGGGCACAAGCAGTTCTTTTTTTCTCTTCTGTTGAAATGTATAATCAGGACAGTATCATCAATTAGATTTTTCACTTTAACTTTCCATAATGTTTCCAGACTTCTCTATTTGGCAAAGACAATTGGGACAGATTTCTTTATTTTTTCCTCTGGCCTAAAACTCAAAACCCCCCACTTTCCAAACTGTTACCACCGAAGAGTTTATTAAATGGCTGAAAAAGACAGCTGGTCTCACCATCTGTTAAAAATTTTCAGGGGCCAAATGAAACAGGTTACACCTTTAGCCATGCCAAGTCTTCCAATACCCCCTCCCTCTCACAGCCTGTGGAGGGCTAATCTGAATTTCACGCTCTGATTTTGCTATTGCTAATGTCTGAGCTTCTTATGTGCGCTTCTTGTAGTTGCTTATATTAGTTCTCTAGCAGTATCAAAAGCTCCCCTCTCCTTTCAACCTAGCTCATTTGCAATCAACGGAATCTTGGCTCTACAGTCTCCTTTACAATAAGATACTGTACCTTGAAGGAAACCCACAGAGAACCTAATATGTTACTTTTTAGGAGCAACAGAGAAAATCAGGAGTACATTTCTGTTGTTTTGCAGCCACTTTTCTAAAAATGCTAATGGAAGTAATTCAGATGTGCCAACAAAGACAGAATCTGCAACACACTGCAGGTGTGAGGGGGCTGAAACAAAAGGGATGCTAACCCTAATGGTATTTCTTGTCATTAACAATTCTTTGATGTTCATACTCGAGGCTCTCTTTTATCTTGCAGTTTTTCAGCCATCTTTGTTAACATGCAGTGCAACTAAACCTTTTTTTCCTTAACCTTTAAAGACATCTGCAAAATGTTTATGCTAAGTTAGTTTCCACAGCATCTATCTGTAACACACATTGAAGTAAAATGAGATAAAGCTTGCAAGGTTATTACTAAAACATCAGTAAGTTCCTATCATTAAGTGAAAGGAACAGATCAATAAAAAGAAGCTCTTAATGTTACTTTAATAAGGATGAGTTTCTTGTAAAAGGACTGGGGATTAACTTGAGTGTAACAGAAGCAGTGTTTATAATATAGCAGCTATGTTGATAAGAACCAGTTTGTTTTACTTGTACTAATTAAAAAGAATTAACAATATCTGTAAGTTCCCACATTAAAACAGCATGTCACAATACAATATATTTAAGGACATTCTGGTTTTCCAGAAGGGATTTCTCTACCACTAAGTGGGCAGTGGCATTCAGTCAAGGAGCTGTAAGTGGAGATTCTCCACATCCATCTGTCTTTCCATGACTTACAGATGGAAAAACACTGTTGTCTTTTAAAATGTTCAGCTCAGTAGGATGACGGTAAAATGAAATGAACAATCAAAGCACACAAGATGCCAATCTGAGCTACTGCACAGCACTACCAGCAAACCCAGTGTTTTACTCTCATCCCATCGGTCATGTCCTGTTAGATCACATCCTATTTTATCACGGTCTGTTGCGTTATTGTTGTAGCATGCTGGAATGTTAAATGAGCAACCTAATCAATCAATACCAATTTCCAATTGGAACTCAGCTGTAAATCTGTACTGAGTTGAAGATGCCAGAGATTGCAAAACAAGTTACCAAAACTTACAGTTTTATGAAGCCTCACATTTTGTTTTTCTTTCAAAACTAATTTCTAACAGGTCAATTTAATCAAATAAATCAAGTCTGTGCCTGCTTTAAGTACAGCACTTACCTTTGGATTTGGATGTAAACTTCCATCAAACTAATCCTACAGAACAAGGACTGAATGTTCATTCCTGGGGTAGTAGAAATTACAAAACTAAAAGTTTCTGTTTCAAAGACTTTGCAATCTCAGTAAGAGCCATTTTGTCACAGAAGTCTTTACATAATCTCTCCAGTTGTGCAACTGTGTTGATTTATTGCTTATAACAGGGAGCAGCAGCAAAACCAAAAATCACTAAATAAACCATGTCACACAATTTTGTGGAAGTACCTCCTGCCCAATCCTTTCCTTTGCTAGGGACCCCAGTGCAGCCTTTCCATATCCCCATTTCTCAGCTGTACTCCAGAACCCAGCTTTCTGAGGGTCACTATCCACCAGAACCTCAAGATTCTGCTACCCCTGTCCTGGCCTCAACCACCTCCACCAGTGCATTAGACAGTATGGGATCCCCAGTTCTACTATTCCAGTTTTAGACATGTCTTTGTCAGAGACTTGTCACAATCAGTAGCACAACAATTTTTGGATGCACTTGTGACAGGCCGGCCTGCCTCCCAGCACTGAACTCCAGCCCAATGGATGACATCCAGTCTTTATTGTGGTGATAGAGATTGAGATGAGATTTTCACTAGTACTGGCTTAGAAATTGAGGCTTGGATCTTTTGCAGAAAAAAGCACCCACGTTGATCTATCTACTTGCCATCTCCATTTGCCAACTATATTATAAAATCCTAGTTAGGTTACTGAAAAATATCTCTCTGCAATTTAAGTAAAAAATAAGCCTGCCAAACAAAAGCAAGGAAATTACCTATTACTGGCCTGATCAATAATATGTAATCTGGTTTCTGGAAACATTAGCCCAAGATATGCTTTTCACTTACCTGCTTCTATGTCCTTTAGCATCACAGCATAAGTACTACAATAAACAGTTCCATGATTACAAAATGTATGTATTTACTGTTCTGGCTGACCTTGGATTTATAGACATAATAAAATAATATCCAATAACTCTTGACAAATCTATTAAGATGAGTTAGGCCCAGTCTGTGTATTTAAAGACACAGGCTCTATTATTATGAATTGTCAACGTTCTTCTTTATCTGTTCCAGTGCCCATCACAAATGAGACACAAAGCCTCTCACTGAGTTCTGTAATCTTTAGCTCTGACCCAGCTCTGTTCCCTGGCCTTTGGTTTTCACAGCATCCTGTGCTAGTTTTGTCAGTTTGGGAGAACTGCTTTGTTGTCAAGCAGAAACAGTTTCTGTTAAGAATGCATTCTGCTACAACTCCTCCTAGGGTGAGTACTGTTAAAGACAAGGTGTGTTATCAAAACGTATTTTTAGTGTTAACAACAAAACTGACATTACTTCTCACATTTTGTTGTCAGAGTTAAAAGCAAGATGGGTAAGTTTAGTATGTGCCACATCTCATGCATATATTGGTACTAAAACCATTTACCCACTTCTCATAGGAGGATCCTTTTGTGCCATATGGCTTGATTTTCAATTATATGCACTATATTTTTCTGGTTAACCTGAAGACATTTAAAAATGCCAGAGTCTGGCTGTTTCTCCAAATTCCCTTTCTGTTTTGAGGCAATGAAAAAAGGAGTGAAAAGTAAGAGTATGGTAGACTTGAGTTATTTATCTCATTGCTAACTATTTTACAACAAAAAAGCAATATTCCTTTATAATTGCAAATCTTAGAACAGAAGGGTATAAACATTCAATTATAATTTTTTTAAAGATGAAATTTTAAAATTGGGACTTAAATCCCATTTTAATATCAATTTTTATATGGTGTAAATCAGATAGTAGCATCCAGTTTCACATAATTTATAGCTACATTTTATAAGCCTCTAAGTAACAAGTCCTTGGATAGTCTGATAGGGGCCACTTAAAAGACCTTCAGTGCACAAAAGACCTTTCCACAACTCTTAAAGTGTATGGGTGAGGGAGGTCAGGTTAAGGGCAAATTTAAGATGGTTGCAATTTACTCCCATTCTAAGGTCCCTTTATGTTACTAAAGTGATGTAAATGTTTAAGTCAGAAGCACATTTAAAATTACCAAATGAAAGGGGCTAATCTCCAAAAGCTCCCTGCCCGATTTTTTTTTTTTGGCATAGAGACAAGTTTTTCAGCTGCCATAACTGAAAGGCAGAAATTGTCCTTAGCAAGAACCAGTTTCTAGTGCCATTAAGGTCTACAGAAGAAATCTACTAAAATCCCTTGTTGAGCTTCATCCTTTTCTCTCCCATCTGCTGAAAACTGTTTTAATATATTACACACTGTCTAAGAAATTTTCTTCTTCCTAACAGGATTTAAACTCTTTACTTTTATAAAATATTAAGAACAGGATATGTTATGAACTATTAAGCAAAATACATTAATATTTCAGGATAATATACATGAAAGGAAATAAATCAGAACAATGCTTCAATGTTGTGAAAGCCAAATAAGAAAATCCAAGCAATTCTTGTTGATACGCTTCCACTGACCAGGATCACCACACTGAGATACCTCCTGTTTCACACACAAATCAATCAACCCAAACACACACTTCTATCAATATGATAACAGAAATTCAACTCCTTTGGTCAGTCTGACTGTCTGGCTCTACAGCAAGGCTTTTAACAATCAAAAGGTATACATGTGTCCTAAAATCAGGATGAGAGAAGACCACCTCACAGGGTCACCTGCTGAGGATGATGCACAAAAAATAAGGATAGGGGGTAAATCCTTTCTTAGGAAAGAATAAAATACACAGAATGACTTCATGCACAGTGTTTAGCTAAGAAGCAACAAGAATGAACACATTCTATTCAACAGCAGTTTTTAGGTAGTAAATTCAATATTAAAGTATTAGTGACATTAACTAATATGAAAAAGTACAGCAGATGTAGATAGTGGCACTGTAGCCAACAAGGAAAATACTGTATTCTACCCTTTCTATGCAATTAAAGACTGCTGAAAAACTCTCTGAAGTCCATTTCTGATGGCTAAGATTGATACAAGCTTAACAATTGGAAGAGAAGAAAGGAAGAAACCTAAGGGATGTACTTGGAGAGTTTTTGCATTTTGCCTGTACTTTAATATTCTGATGCTGCTCTTGTTAACTTGAGCCCCCATTCAGCAAAGCACTTAATCACATGCCAAAATTTCATTGATTTCAATAGAACTTCAGCTTTGGATTAAGTGCTGCACTGAACTATATATTATTTTTCACTTTACCTTACTTCTTTCTGAACTTAACTACTCAAAATAATGTATTACTCAGTGTAAGGTAAACTGCTGGTTTTAGGCAGGCGACATAGTATCTGGAAACATCACTGTCATTCAATTAAAACAACTGATAAACACTGAACTATGCATAATGATGTGAACTGCAGTCATAATAAAGCTCTAATTTCCCTAATAGTTTTCAAAAAAGAAGGATGGAAGAAGAAGGCATCAATATTGCTAGAACTCTCGGTGATCTTTAAAGTACACCTACCTAGATGTACATCAGAGGAGAATGAGGAGTGAACTGAATGACTTCAGTGTCGGTCAGGACTAGAACTTCCACCTTCAGCCCTCTCTCATATTTTGGGTGAAGAATGACTGAAGAATTATTCTTCCTGGACTCCTTTGCTCATCCTCATCTACCCTGCCTAACTTAATTTCTGTGTTTGTTAGGAGAAACAAAGCTTTTGTGGAACTATCTATTTCATTAGCTTCTCTTCCCTATTCTAGCTTAGGGATATTGTGACTGCACTTGGCTCTCATTTCTCATGCTACCTTTCCTTGTCCTGTAGTCAATATGATGATGTCAGTAAATATTGATAGTAAGAAATGATGTAGCTTAAGGAACAGGTGTGAGGTGCATCTCCAATAGGAAGATCTATTAGCACAGATCAGGGTAAACTCACTGCAGCAGAGATAAAAACAAGGATCGTAACCAGGTCTGTAAAATACACGGTCAGATTTAATCAGTATTGTTTGTTAAAAAAGAAAAAAATTAATAATTTTGAGCAAATGTGTAAGGCAGTAAATGTGAACATTTTATTTCCAAAAGTTTTTGACAAGAGCATGTCTGGAAAAGAAGCAAAGAATGGTCACAGGTCAAAATGGTGTTTCTGCACCAGAAATAAAAGAGTAAGGTGAAATAGTTGGCTTCTGCCATGGAAACAGTAACTGTCAAAGAATCTCAGTTTTCTGTAGAAAGTCACATACTGTTATCATTAAGGATTTTCAAAGAAAGTGAAAAGCAAGTAGAAAAATTTGCAGGTGACTTTTTCCCCTTTGCTACATACAAGAGGGCTGTGGAAATGTAGGAGTGATTGGAGCCCAGACATATAGCTTAAGGAATAAATTAAATATTTGCAGGGATAACAAGAATAGCAGGTCATAATGATGGTTTCAGTCACAATGACTACATGAAGCAGTGTGTGAAACATTAGCTTTAAAACTGTTTTACTTCTTATATTTGAAATAATTCCTAGAGTTAGACTTATGGTAAACAAATGCTTTAGAAGAAAACTATTTTCAAGGTAAACTGAGACACAACTATATTTTAAATTATTTTACTCTGTACATTTTTCTAGTGTTAAGAGCCATACACAGCAGAGAAAGTTATAAAGGACAATGTTTAATATCAGTCAAATGAAATACAAAACATTTTCACTATGACCCCAAATTAAAATTTTTAGTACAGTGTTCTTTTAATCTAGTTCAGTTCCTTCATCTTACTTTTCACACAGCTCTACCAGCAGCTGTGCCAGCACAACAGAAGGGATGGCACAGGGTGGGAACAGTAGCCAGGGGAGGGGGAGGCAGGAAAGAAGGGGTTAGAATTGGATAAATTAACCTTGCTGCTAAATAAGTATGTCCATTATCGACATCAACACATACAGGTACTATTGCTCTCCTTTACTGCAATTGCTTATAGAAATACAGCTAAATGTGACAGTGTACACCTGCAAACCCAGGTCTAAACAGTGAACTAAAGTAGCTAGCTAACATGATATTTTTAATACATTACATGAACACACATAAACAAAGTTAACTGGAAGAGCTTATCAGCAGGAAAATACTCTTACCAGTATTAGTCAATAGAATGAGTGAGGTTCAGCTTTGTGCAAAAGACACATCTCTTGTAGGAGGAGATGGAGAGCTGAGAAAACTGTCATCTTCAGGGGTAGATTCAACAGCTGACAATGATTCATAATACTCATCCTCTCCATCCAGCACTTTGATTTGGCTTGAAAATAAACAAACAACACTCCTTAAGTTAAACACTGTCAATATCTTCAGAAATAAAAACTACTCTGTGGATGTAAAAAGGAAAAGCCCTACTATAAAAATGGAAAAAAAAAAAAAAAAAAGATGGGATCATTTGATGAGAAAGACACAGCTTTTATACATATTCCAACTGCTATTATATTTTATATTCTGAATGGTTCTGGGGATCAGGGAAATACAATATCATCTTACAGTTTGGGAGTATAGAATGATAGAACATCTACTTGCACCAAATGGGCATTTAATTTAAGCAATGTGGATTTTTGTCTGTGTATGTTCCACAAGTAGGATATGATTTTGGTATCATATTTCAGATGATGGTTTGCTATGAATATGAGCCAAGGACTACAGCATCAAATTTTGGGAAAAGCCCTACTGACAGCAAGGGGCTTTCATTTTTCTGTGATGTATGATGAGCACTGCAGTCTGATGTTAGTGTTCTTATTCCCAGAATACAAACTTTTTTTAAACTAGGGGAGGGAGAGAAAATAAACTAAATCTTGCAAAATCTTGCAAAAATTAGGACTTTGAGCTTGACTCAAAGACATCTTGTTCATACAGTTACAATCAGAAGATTAATAAAAACCAAAGGAAAAAAACACAGAAGGTTCTGGTAAATTTCTGGACTAAATGTGTCTGTAAGCATCCATCAGTTCTCTCTGATCCACGTGATCAGGCAAGTGAATACTTTGGCAATTGTAGAGGAGCCAGCCTAGTTTATTCTACCTATACCAGGAGGTAACTGCTCATGTAGCAATGAGAACTGACTGAGTTAGAGAGAAGCAGCAACTCCCTTTTGTGCAGCGGCCTCTGTCAGCCCCTCACATGTGCATCCCAGGAAGACAAGAGGCCAGTGGGAGTGTGCTGCTGTGGGGCTGGCAGGGCTTCTGGCACTGCTCTAGGCCACAGCCCGTCAGTTCCAACACCCTTCAGCTGGCACCTTCCACTTGTGGGAAACACACTTCAAAATATGAACAATGCTTTTTTTTGGTAATAACAGCACACAGAGAGAGCTGGGGAGCATATTTTGTAAGAATCAGATCTAGTGTCTGCAGACAGCAGTACATGCAAGTTTTACATTTGCCTCTGCAGAAAATGTCCAATGTCAATGCACAGAAATATGTTAATTGTTTATTTTTAGAAACCTCTCTAGAAAGTTTTGCATATTCTGTAATATCACAAAGGACTTCTTCTGTTTACAGTTGCTTAGAACTAAGAAGATAGATATTTACCCAAGTTTTCTTGGCTTCCTCTTGCTCCCTTGATATTCTAGAGTTCCCTGTGGAGAGGGCCAAGAACATACAGTCAAAGCAAAGCAGCAAGTCGTTAATTTTTAATTCAAAGTGATTTTGTGTTGAATGCAAGCAGATGCTGATAATATCAGAAGTCACAGCATAATTTTTTTGATCAAAGGGCTCAAGTGAGCCTGATGAAGCATGCATCTTGCTCGTCTTTGATAAACCACATCAATTATTCACCGTGAAGGCAGACATCCTGACATGAAAGCAACAGATAAAGAGCATAAGCACATGTTCAAGACGAGAGCAGAAGAACGTGGGGGTGGGGCTGGAGGGGCTGAAACAGGTATTAATAACAGAATTATTAACTGGAAACAAAGCCAGTAAAACAGCTTTATTGCCACTTTGAACTCACATTTAACTGGTTATAGTACATGTTATCCTCAGGGCTATTCAGCATTTTGGGCTGCTGACATCGTCGACGAGGTGTTCTCAGCTTCTGTTCAAGACAGTTTTCTGAACCTAGAGTAAGATAACACAATTTAGTTTTAAGCTGTGCCAGGTGCTGTGAACATCTTAGCACATTTTAGTCCGTAAACAGTCTTTTCTTCTGTCCTATTTGGTCCTGGATTTATTAGCAAGTCTGTTCTATTCAAAGTAAGCAAACAGAAACTTGGGAATCTTTGTTTTCTCTTTTGAAACTTAGCTCAAGTGCAAGTTTTGATGCAGAACTTAATTTTCACTTTTTAACACTTTTTATTCTTCCGTATATCTATATCACACAGCTCCTTATTCCTTTCACACTTTTTCTTAATATCTTCTGTTATCTAAGCAGGAAATGAGGTATATTGTGACTAGCTAGGAACGTATCATTCAGCAGCAACAAAATAGATTTTCTACAGTAGACAGTAATAAAGTCTCTTGATTGATGAGACCTGGTCTATTATCATCATTTCCTTTATATAAAAAGGCTACCTTCTTCACATGGCTCTCTGTTTAATCAGATTAAATGAATCAGTTTGGAATTACGCTTTCTTCATATAATTTGTGATGTGCTGTAAGTTGCTTAAAGTCATCTGGAAAGCAGAATTTAAAGATGAAGTATTTCAGAAGGGTTTCTGAACAGAACTAACAACTTGCTAAGTTTTGGATTTTTTTAGTGGTTGTTTTGTTTTGTTTTTTTGGAGGGGGTGTGGTTTATTTTTTTTTTAATGTTTTTTTTTTTTAGAATTCTAGAGAAAAGACATTATGGTGTGCTATATTCTATTTTACCAGGTATTTTCCATGGTACATACTTTGGATTACAGGGTAACTATTTTCATTAAGTTAGTAAGTTACCGCAAGATACTGTGGGAGTAAAGAAAGATGATTTACTTTTCAGATGATTATCCCCATGCATTTGACTTTTCTCATATCTCCCTGTTAAAAATTATTTAAGTGACAGTATGAATAAAAACAGTTTGGCAGCACTGAAGGAAAAATATACATCTTATACATTTGCATTCCATACCACAAAAGGAACCTGCTCCTATACAAAAGATCAGCACAAAGATCAAGTAGCATGAATTCCTTTAAATACTTCAAAACTGAAGTTAATATGGCTTTTGCAGATGCAGGGTTCTAGTCTCACAAATCTATTGACAAAATCTGGCCTTAAGGAGCAGGTAACATTACAGAGGTTTATTATGCACTCAGGCTTATAGTTTGTACCTGCAATCTGAACGAGGTAGAGGAGATGTTTGAACTTTGGCCTTTTCAGCCAAAGGACTGACTGTTCTTAGACATTTTCTCTCTTTCACTTTCTTCTGCTCAATAATATAATTTAAAAAATATTCATTTCCTCTCAGTGTGCAACTGCAATGTCTGCGTGGGAGAGGAGCATTTGTTCCATTCCATCACAGCACCTGGGAGGGATGGTGGTTTAAATGACCACCAGAGCTGGGTCTAAAATTCAAACTCAATTTTATAGAGAAAGAGTGTATTTATCCACTAATAAAAAAAAACTTCAAAATAATACACTCATGCTGCTTGCTAATTTAATACCTAATGCTTCAGTACTTTATACTTTCAAAGCTAAGTAAACCTTTATTTTTTTGCTAAAGAGATTGTGATGGCTGAGCCAGAACCTTTGCTACTTGCCTATATTGTATACAGACAGACAAGGCAGAAACTGAGGAAATTGGGTGCCCAAATAATATCTGGTTTTTTGAAAGTTTTTTTCACTATGATTCAGATAGGATATAAATGCAATTTTGTTCTCTCTGAAGTCTGAAAATGTTGCAGAAGACCTGTCATAACTACATTCTAGCCTCTCTCTGCTTTGAAAGTTACTCAAACTGACCTTAGAGCTTCCTCCTTCAGGACAGCAGGGTCTGCAATTTTTGCAAGCAGTATTTTCAGTCACAAAGCTAGCTGAGTTTTTTTCTTACAGCAATATAGTTTTTGAATACCTCTCTATGAATTTTTTTGTTCTAGAAAGAGGCTGGTATGAACTCAGGTACTCACTGTTCTGCATAATTTCACACACCTCTCTGCAGCTTGTCAGAAGTAAAAACACAGCACAAAAATATTTAGAAATTTTTAAATATTAAAATAATGTGATGGATTAGTTTTCTTTTCCCTTTCCCCTAAGTGCTCTTGAGGCCTTTGCATGTTTCCTTTTTCAAAGCACACACATATATAGGCTGGATTTTTAATGTCTTTCATTCATTAGGATTCTGAGTCACTAATATTTTGCTCTACCTTTTTATCCTGACACTTAATTATTTCTGTGTATCCTACGGGTGGTCTGCAGCTTGTGTTCTCCAAAGGAAATACCCTTTCAGTGGGCCCATTTGTCTTAGTTGCACACTACATGAACAGTACAAAATCTGGTAACATTTATCATAAACTACCATAGCTGGAGAAAACGGTATTAACATGTGCTCAACACTCAGCAGTTGAATAGGCATTTTAAATGCTGTTCCAAAATATTTTGCTTTGATGACAAACTTAAAGCCACCAATAAGAAAAAAGTCACTTGTAATTTAATAGAAATATTAGCAGCACCACCATCATTAACAAGGTATTATCTATACTGCACAGAAATTGTGCCATGTCCCTCTGGCATGTCCAGGCTCTTTAGTTTGCTACAAATTTAAAAACCAGATGAGAGGGTGAGCACATGTACTTTCTTCAGGTTGTCCTTTACCACCACTTTTTAAGAAAGAGATGTGACCCCCCCTTTTATTTGGAAGAAAAACTTCTCTTGAATCTCTGAGCACAGAAATTCTTATTTGTTAAATTACTTACTGCAGTGCGGAAATAACGGAGAGCAGGCAAAATGCTCTCTGCCAAGTGCACTATGTCAGCTGATCTAAGTGCAGGGTAGCTGAGCTTCTGGGCATCCCCCTCTCACTTGGGCTCAGAGAGGCTGACACCTGGGTGAGCAGCCTCATGGATGCTTCCCTAAAGACACCACAAAACTGATGTGGCTTACAGGGAAGGGAAATACAAACTGGCTACTGGATCAATCTGTTGGAGTAGAAGGTAAAGAAAGTAAAGAAACTGATGGTGTTTATGTTTTGTCCTCTATTACCACTGTTGGTTATCCTTTTAATTTCTTTGATACATAAGAGCCCAAGCCAAAAAAACAGGACTTGCAGAGCTCAGACAGATTAAAAAGAGATATTTTTTCAAGTAAATGTGAAGCCAAACACTCGAGATACATTTTCATAAACTGGGAATTATATAGTTGGAAAGCAGTGTCTCCAGGAGAGACTTGGGAGCTACAGATATTCAGCTGAATATGAAATGGACTGGGTGCAAAGAAAAGAAGACTACTCAACAGAAACAGAAAAACAGTCTTATTGTTGTGTACAGAATTATTTTAAGGTGAATGCAATAAAGAACAGAATGTTTTGAGAACAGGAACAACTTGAACTCTGAAAAATCTGCCACATGGCGAGAAATACAAGATTGTTCTACTTCATTCTTTTCAAAGGAAGGTGAAGAGGTGATCTGAAGCAAAAGTGTAAACCTCTATATAGAAGGTGGAGTGTTTTTCAAATTCAAAAACAAAAGTCCAGACTAACTAATGGTCAGAAGCAGAATAAAATTTTAGACCAGAACTACAGCACATACTGAAAGCAATCAACTAGTTGAAAAAATATTTAGCAGTATGATGGAAACTCAGGTTGAGACTACAAACTTTTAGAAAGGCATGTTTTGACTTAAGCAAAACCTATTGAAGATGTGATAGAGATCACTTCCATTTTAAAAAAAATTAATTTCTCTAATGTATTTTTATCAGAAGGCTCAGTCTGCAGAAGATCTGTATTCATCTTTTAAATTCTGGGATTAGTTTCTGAATTTCCACATGATTCTTCTTCTTTGTTTTCTTAAGGAAAAAAATGGAATGGAAATACTTTTCTTCAGGTAGCCGTCATATCCATTATACTGACATTTTTAATGATATCTGTTAGTTTGGAGATGATTAGCACATTTATTTTATCTTATTTAGAAGATTTTTCTGTTTAAAAACCCATCCTTTCCATAAGCTGCAAAGGACTCTTTCAGAAACACACAAACTGCCAAGCAGTAAGTTTTAACAAAAGACTTCAAACTGCTCTTTAGCACTGACACATGGACTTCGTCATCTAGGATTTGGGCCCTGACCAATACTTTCAAAACAGTAGAGGCAAAAATGTATTTTTCTAATGACTTCCCATGGAGCAGTTGACTTCACTTCACTGATATTCAGTGAAGATCTCATCTTGGGTGTCCTTATTGTCCTGATTATCTTAGTATTGAAAGCATAAGTACCAAGCAGCCATGTCAGAAGAACAGATTTTGCTTGCTGAAATGAAGTTAGGGTCTCCATAAACTCCTAATGACTAAACTCTTGCTTCAAAAACCTCTTGGTGCTGATAATCTTGCCAAACCTTGCTAATTTTTCCTATATGGAGAATTCTGCACAGAAATGGTGAGGAAGCAGCTTAACTGCATTTGGAATTTGAAAAATAAGGTTAGGTGAATCGGATTGTTTTAAGGGTGGTGCAGCACACCTAGGGCTCTAAACACTGTTTTACATCTTACTTTTTTTTGCAAGGAATGCACACAGGAGGTCTTTGCCAATGTGTCAGTGCCCTGAAGAGGCTTTGCAGCCAGTTCCCTTGCTGAAGGGACTTCATCCTCAACAACACATACTGAAGAGTAGAGCTGAGTACACTCATTTTCCTTCTGAAGCCATTTACCCAGGCAAGTTTGGGAGGGGTTAGTCTTACCTCCTTTTCTGCTACAGGTGAACACAAACCTGGTAATCACAGGAAGGATAGTTTTTCCCTAATTACTCACAAAAGGAGATTTAGAGTATGAGAAGGGGCAGTTTGTCAAAGGAAAGGTAATGGGGCCATTTAAGGAATCATATATATGATTAACAGAGTAAGCAAATAAAGTAGAGAAATCACTATGACAAGAAAAATAGTAAGCATGTAGCTGATTTCCAATCTATAATATCAGATGAAACATGAAAGTGCAACCCTTAATTATAAGCAAATATTAGCACAGACTCATGGGATCTCATCATAACATCTCAAGGTCTACATTCATGAAAATTTAAGCAATGTTTAAAATCATGTTAATTTGTTCTTTGTTTGTTTCTTTTCCTGCCAGTCTAATTTATTCCAAAAGACTTTGGTTCTCAAGCCTGGATATATTGATCATGCCTATGTAAAGCATTGTTATAGCCTGGGGAGAAGACTTTTGTGAAAAAACTTGTCTTTGTTCTCCTTTGATAATTTATATGTATTTTGATGTTTTCAAGTTTCCAGTTTTCAATCATTTTTCAAGGCAGCAAGTTAACTTCACTTTTCCTCTTGAAGTCTTAGGCAAATGCAGAAATGACCTCACAGACAATGATAATATACATCCTCCTCCTGGACTGGATGCTAGTGGATAATTATGTGCAGCATGCTGACTTTTCAGCTACATTTTCTTGTGTGCTATGCAAGTCTGTTCAAGGAGAGAAGTCAAGGGGCTAATGATTCTGGTCCCACTCATATCAGTGTTAAATGGGACTGACGGAACATCACTTACGCAGTAAAAACTGCTGCAAATTAACTAGACTTCATAATTTTCATTATTTCAGCTTTGTTTTTAAAAAGTGATTTACAAAGGGCACACAATGCTATTTGGCTATGAGTGTTCATACAAATGTATTTTCCTTCTTGTCCATTGCCATGATTCTCCACCATCTGCACAAATGTTTATCATACCTTCAGTGTAAAACAGGAGTAAAATGAAAAATGTGCCTGGGCAGCAGAGTGAATACTCAAACAGTTAGTCCTCACTGAGCTCCTGCTGTGTCTGCCTGCCATACTCAATCCTGCTAGTGCAGAACTATCCTGCATATCCCTGTACTGAGCTGCAGTCAGTGTGACTTCAGTATGAGCACACATTGAAAGATACCTGGTTCACATCACAGGGCATTTGTACATTGCCTGTTAATGCCACCAACTATAAAAGTATCAGAAACAAGGACAGGATAACAGGTCTAATAGGCTTCACTAAACATATACCGTAGAGTAATCTATAGTTTCATTCAGAAATAATGAAGTTACCGTGTCTATGTGACATACTATAAATTCAATTATATTATGGTAGTTCTGCAAAAATGCTGGAGGCTGATAAAAAATAAACACACTGTCTCTCTAAGATCTTTATCTCAGTCCAGCAAAACCACACCAAGAGACAACAACACAGGGTAGGTGAGAATAAAGAGCAAGACTCTTTGGTGACTTCAGTAATAAGGTATGTCTTCATTATGTTTTTTTCCCTTTTGAAATTAGTAAGAAGGAAAAGAGAAAACTATAGGAAAAGGAAAAAGACAAAAAAAACCAAAGGATTAAGTAAGGTACTGAGAAACTGAGGAAAATAAAAAAGGGAATAAAAACCATTAATGTGCAGCAGTAGAACCTATGTTCTGGCATCAGAGGATTAAATTAATCTAGTAACATCAGGAGCCTGGAGGCATATTGACATAATACTATTAACAACTTTAATTCTCTCCAGAATATTTCATGCTTACCTACCAGTAGCTTCAGATGTCTGCAAATGTTCAATAAGGCCATCTATTCTATTGATATAATGAGATCAAGTATGAGGGGAACCATTCCTGCCACCAAATTCCCTTGGTCCCTTCCTGTACATAAGAGTGTCCAGGAATATTTATAGGAGCTGGCACACTTCATACTGCTAGTGACAAGCAAGCAATGAAAGAGCAATAAATCAGATGTGCTTTGAGGAGTTACAAGACCTCAGCCCTTGCTAGCTCACAAAGTATCTCACTGAATCTTCACATAAGTGTTGCTAATGGAAAGGATGCTAACTGCTTTAAAAAATATATATATTTATGCTTTGAAAGAATGATTAATCCTTAGCAACTCCAGTGGACTTAAAGTTCTTACCTGGATTCATGACATAAAAATAATATATTAGATTTAATAATTTTCAGTGTCAAGTGCTTTGTAGTCTATAGCTCAAATGTAGTTACCCAATTCACTGAACACACAGAATCTGAAGGAGTAAAAAATCCTATAGAAAGACATAAAATAAAACAAAACCAAGCTTCACTATCACCTTGGATCCCCCACACAATTGTGGTGAACTAGAAATCTGTTTATTCAGATGGAGTGTGCTCATAGTGCCAAGAGCCATAGACTGCTAGGGAAATTAGTGTAGCCCCTTTGATGTCATGTGCATCCCAGAATCTGTAACACACTGCTGAATCTGTGAGCATATCCTTTTGTTTATAACCCTAAACAGAACCATTTGAATACACACACTGAAAGAACTTGTAACAGAAGCAATGCATTTTCTCCCACCCAGTGATTCATTACGTACAGCTTCATTTTGGATACTGCAGTTATGTGCAAAGCCATATGCTTTAGATTATAAAGCACACTAAGCAAATCATAAGTTTTTCAAGATGGTATGTAAAGGCTGGTTTTGCATCTGTTTGTTGCCAACGACCCAGATGATACTGTAATTAGAACAACAAATATTTTATGTGAAATCAATCATTTAGCTGTCTCTGAACCCTGAGACAATGGCTTTTAGATACACTTTGTTGGAAACAAGATCCATAAATAGTTAGAATCTTGGCTTTTGCTGTTTTTTTTCTTTCCAGAACAGTTCTGATCCTTCAGTATTTGTCAGTTCTTTCAGTTTCTATTGTGAGAGATTTGACTGTAGAGGAAAAAAGGCAGAGATTAAACACAGCATACCAAAGGACTCAACTTTCAGTGACTAACACAGGTAGGATTCAAACCTGTCAGCAAACTGCACACTTCTACAAGTATGGTCCTGAAGATGTCTTCCTAGATGTTGAATATACAGAAGCCCTTATAAGCCCTGCACATAATAACATCTAATAGCAGGTTCCAGAGGTGTGGCAATTAGTCAAAGTCCAAGAGATTTACACAAATACAACTAACTTCAGGGAAAAATAATTCATGCTAAACCATCTAAATGGCAGAAACTACTTCTGGACAATGCAGAAGACTTAACTGATTGTTATTTTTCTTTCTCTCTCAAACTTGACCCAAGGTGGTTGTGGAAGTTTTTGGTTAATTAATAAAATCATAGAATGGCCTGAGTTGGAAGGAACATTAAAGATTATCTAGTTTCAACCCCCCTAATATGGGCAGGGACATCTTCCATTACACCAGGTCACTCAGAGCTCCATCCAGCCTGGCCTGGAACACTTCCACAGATGAGGCATCTACAAATTCTCTGGGCAACCTATTCCAGTGCCTCACCAGCCTCAGAATAAAGAATTTCTTCCTAATATTTAACCTAAACCTATTCTCTTTCAGTTTGAAGCTATTTCCTTTGTCCTGACACTACATTTCCTTGTGAAAAGTTCCTCTCTATCTTTCTTGTGAGCGCCCTTTTCAGGTACAGAAGACTGCAATTAGGTAATTCCAAAAACAGCTTTTCTCCAGGCTGAACAACCCCAACTGTTCCATCCTTTCTTCACTGGAGTGGTGCTCCATCCCTATAGTCAACTTGGCAGCCCTCCACTGAACTTGGACCAAATATTGATGCCTTTCCTGTGCTAAGAAACCCAGAGCTGGATGCAGCATTCCAGGTGAGGTCTCACAAGAGCAGAGCAGAGGCGCAGACTCACCTCCCATGATCTGCTGGCCATGCTGCTGAGAGTGCATCCCACAATGCAGTTGGCTGGTGATCTTGTCAGAAGAGATGGTTACTGATGAAAACCAGGTCATTCTGGGTATGCTGGAATTACTACATATCATGGCCTATTTCCTAGTTCTAGAAGACCTGGTTAATACAATAGCCACCAGATGATAAAAAATATCGATCTCATGTTATTGTGTTAGCTAAGTGATGTCTCTCTCACCATTTGAGCAATGCCATATGATCACTACAAGTTAATGAAGAACTTCACAGCAGAAAAGCCTACAGAGAGCAATTAAATATGAAGAGATCACTTCCAGATCAAGGTATCTCTGAGCCACAAACCATGTTTGGCTGGAGAGTGTTCTGGGCAAATATCTTTGCTTGCCCTACTTTTATACTATACCCTAAGCTTTCTCTCTTGGTTACTGTGTAAAAGAGAAAATTAGGATAAATAGACTGGATGGGACTGGAAATGCTCTTTTTTATGGGCGGTGGATTTTTCTGTTTGTTGATGTGTGTGTGTGTGTGTGTGTGTGTGTGTGTAAGGTGGCTAATGATCAGGAAAGAGATGAACTTAAAATAAATACTTTCAAGCAGAACAAATCCCTAAGAGGCACCTGAAATGGAGGTTGAGGTAACTTTTCTCAAGGACAATATCAGAATCTTCACTGTAAAGATATTTCAAGATCAACTGTTTATGGCAGGAAGGTTGTATTACACTTGCCTCTTTGCTAGCAGTGCACCAGATCAGCCTGAGTTTCTGGAAGCTGAAATTCTGTGCAAACATCAAGACAAAGGAAAGCCAGTAATTCTTCAGTTTGTTGCACATGCCAAATTTTCCCTTCTTCATGAGCTTTTATCGGAGGTACTAGCCCTGAAGTAGAAACACCTACCCTAGGGACACCTACACAGGCACTGTGCACTCAGAGGTTTGCCATGAAGCTTGTCTCTTCAGCATTATGCCATGGCTGCCACTCAGACTGTTGATGCAGTTTATTTATTTAGTGAAGTTAAAGAAAAGAGGATTGGAAAAAATCTCAAGTGAATATTTTGTCCTTCCCCATCTTCCAAAGTAAAACCCTGCACCATGTTGGAGGTATGAGAAATTTTCAAAATTGCTCAGAAACAAAAGCTTTCAAAAAAATTCTTACAAATACAAACAATGGAGCAACTCATGATACTTCCGCACAATTAGATGGCAGCTATTTCTTCAAAGAAGAATTAGGATGATGATTTAGTCAATATGATTAAACAAATAGCTTTGGCAACTTTAATACAAATCCTAAATAACATGACAGTATCATCAATTTTAGAGACAGTCTCCAAAACGCATTTGGAGCTACTAATACACAAGTTTTCAAACTGCAGATTGTGGATCTTAAGAGCTGCATCTCATGTGCTAATATGCTTCAGAAAACTCACTGGACACTTGGCACTGGTTCATCTTGTGGATGCTGAGAAAAGGAAAGCATATGGGGAAAAAGATGAAACAAACATGAAAAGTAAACAGTGAGATTAACTTTCAAAAATAGTCAAAACATTCAGTGCATTAAAGAAGAGTAACAAATCACAAATACCTTCCTAGCACTACTTCGCTACAGAGCCAACTGCTGCACTGCCAAAAAGCATCGTGCAATGCAGAGCACAGTGTGGGGAGTCAGTGTGTGCGATCAAAAGTAGGGCAGGAGGCAATCTGTAAGTTCACACTCTATTAAGATGTGGTTCATAATGGTCTGTGTTTCAGAGTTGCTGTTGTAGCATATAGCCTGGATACATTTAAAGGTAATCCCTCACCTTCTTCCAAACTGTAATAATAGCATTTTTATCCCATGCCCTCAGAGATTAAGCCACTTGATTGACTTTGAATTCCGGACACACAGGAAATTTGTATTAATTTAGCATAATGATGAGGCGCAATAAAGGCTCTGTGGAACCACAACAGCATGGTCTCTAAGGTTTTGTTCGTTACAGAAACACAATTTGCATTTCTAAAGGCTTGAAACCATGGGTCCATATTGATACAACTAGTATCTCAAATTTGAGTGTAGCAGATTCAGCATATATTTCAAAGAATAAATGGTAGAAGCCCAAGATAAAACTCTCAGTAGATTTCTTCATTAAGAAAGAAGGTCTTTTTCTGAATTCAAGGTAGTTGGCAGCAGTAACTTTTAAAGGGGGTATGAAAGCAAGCTTGACAGAAGTTTGTAAAAATACCACTAGTTAGATATTTGCTTCCTGGTGTTGCTGCAGTACTTTGGTCTGACATTCGTAAATGCTGGAATTAAAGGAGGTACCTTGGCTAGATAAAGGAAACTAATGCTGCTGACCTAAGTTCTACAGCAATCCTTTTCTTTGAACTAGAACTACAGATTGCTGTAGATTCTTTTTAGAGTTGTTACGTGCTACTGGGACCCTCAATTAGTGATAGTTCAGACATAATCCACAGATAAAACTCAGGCCACTAAATTCTGAAAGAATATTTTGGAAGAAAAACTGAAGAAGCATAAGCAAACTATTCAGTCAATGACAGATTTTTAAAAATAAGCAGGAGTAGAGAAAACCTTCAGGCTTCAAAGATGTCTGTTAACTTGCGAAAGAGCATCTAGGTTTGGGGTTTTATTAACTACTTCCAAATCCAAATCACAACCTTTTATTGACAACTCACACTATGACCATAGTGGAAGCATGCTAGATACATATAAAAATAAGGGCTCATCATTTTCAGTGGTGCAGTTCCTTATCTTTCACCCTGAAGTAGTAGATGGAGCGTCCAGTAATACCAAAGTAAATTCAGAAAATGTAGAAGAGATATTTAAAGAAGAGTGAGGGAGGTCTGCAAAGAATTCCAACCCTGGGATCTCAGTAACCATATAGCAAATTTAAGCTATGTATTCCATAGTACTTAGCAACACTACCTGTAGTAAGAGTTTGGGGAATGCAAAGCACACAGAATATGTGTAATTTTCACCCGATCTTTCCTAAATGCTTCCACAGAAAATTTTGGTGAAGATTTCAGCTCATGGGGGCAGAGGAAGATGTACATATATGTGCACATATACAAATACAGTAAGTTGACCTGCTGGTATTATAGTGACCTGCTTATGTGACAGTGTGTTGTTTTGTTCTTGACAGGGCACAGCTTGCATTAATATATCAGCTCACTGTATTATATTCCCCTCTGAACACAATCTTTGTTCTTGAGTGTACTTTTTAAAAAATGCTAAATGCTATGGAATTAGTTAGATTCTCTCATAAATATGGGACTAATTCAAGTGACTTTGATGACATCTTATTCCTCAGAACATGATGAACACTTTTTTAGAAAAATGAGCATCGATTTCAAGGTTCAAACTGAGGCATTGGAAAGACTGATTTTTAAATCATTATAGCTTACCTCTTCTAGAAAATCAGTCTCTTCCATGGTGTGTTACTGCAGGTACACAGAATTTCTTGTCACTCCAGAAAATACAGGTTAAGTGATTTCTGGAATTTTTTTGTGGAGTCGATTTGGATATTTTTTTACCTCCTAATTACTACAGATATCTGATTTTTTCTCAACCCCTTTCTTACAAGTCTATATTAGATTCTTGGCTGCTATTGAATAGCATATCCCTATAGAACAGCTTGTGATATAACATCAAAATCTGTTTGTGTCCTGATTCTGTACTTGGGTCTGTGGGTATTGCAGAGTATGCAAAGTTTGAGAATTAACACTTTATTAACTACTGTGCACTAATTCCTTGTGTGAATGACCTACAAAGGGCCCCACAGAATTACAACATGAACAAACTGGTGCAAGTGTACCTATTGCCACAGAATGCCACTTCTCTCTTTTGGACAGCCAGGAAGTATGGCCATATTAACATAACTCTCTTCCATAACATATCCTCCTTCTCAGTAGGACTAATTAGCTTAGGCACGGCACTGCACTCATCCAGCTATTCTGCCTCGGGCTCTGATTCACATCTAGCCTGAACAGCTTTGCAAAGCACTGGCATGCCTTGAGTTGCTACATCATAAATTAATATCAGCCTTGCACTTTACCAACTTTCCATGGAGACAAAACCCAAAAATCAGCTTTACCTGTGAACACAGTCATCAAAGTCTCCTACTGAAGTAATGCCATAATAATAAAGACAATATCCTGGCCCCAGCAGGAAGGCTCATATCCTGAAAATACTAACATGGGTGCACACCTTCCCTACTGGAACCAGTTCCTCTGAAGCCAGTCCCAACATTAGGCATATGAATACAAGGGAAAATTGGAAAGTATCAGAAAAACACCTTGATATTAAGATGGCTTAGAGAAATAAGATTAACATGAAAATGTGCAACAGAATTTTAAGTCCAATCTTTAGAAAGGATTGGCTTAATTATTCCCATTATTAAAGAGCACTGTGAAGTAAAATGCAATGGGAAGGAGAAATATGCATTTCTCCTCACTTGAGAAGATACAGTACATTTTTAAGTTCATCACTCAGTCTATCTGCACAATACTCAAATTAACTCCTGAAGCAGTTATAAGTCAGAGGTAACTGAGAGCCATATACTTTCTAACAATCCACAATAATATGTAAGAGTACTTAAGGCTAAGCTTTGATGAAAAATTCTTATGCTAGGTTCTTCAATAAAATAAATGTAAGAATAACTTGTTCTTTCATGGAGAGTATGAATCCATGTGTAACTGCTCATCACTGTCTAAATTAAATGAATATGAAACTGTTGGGTGGGCAAAAGCAAATAGAAGATAATTAGCAAAATTTATGTTTTCAAATAATGTACAAACTACATAAATTACTTCAAAGAGGCACATAAAACTATGAGTTTTGGAAAAAAAAATATAACAGAAAAAAAGGAAAGAAACATAACTTGTGGATACTAAGTTACAATTCATTGTTTGTTTTCGCAAGGTAGAGCAGCAGAAAACTGTCTCCCTCTTGTCATACATTTCATTTTTTATTCGGTCATTTTACATTATTAGTAACTTTAAAATGCAGACACAAAAATAAGAGGTTCCAAAGATATTTTTTCTATTCTGAAGATGGAAATTAATAGAAGAAAACTATCTATAACACCACATACAGGAAAACAAGATTTTCAGTTTTTGCTGCAAACACTCATTCATGCCAGCAGTATACAGGAAGTCAATGTGTTATCCCACTGCATAATGATGAACCATGTGAGGTCTTATGAGATGGCAGCCATATTCCTTAAAATATGTTAATTTTAGTGATTTATTCCTTTTTCTTACTCTCAACCAATAATGCATGTTTTTTCAAAGCAAATTACTGTTCTTTCGCAGGTTTTTTAGCATTGTTCACAATATTATTTACACAGAACCATAAATCACTATTTTTATTTGTAAAATGCATAGGAGAGGTTAACTGTATTTATCACACTTTCTTTGCATTCTGCAATTCAATCTCTGCTGCTAGGGCTTGATCTGGAAAGTTTGTGCAGAGATACAAAATATATTAGGTAGCTGTTTTGGCATATGAAGTCTCAGCTTTAAGTGTTTTGTGTATTTATTTTCCAGAGAGTTGCTAGGTTTCAACAAAATCCCTTGCAGAGTAGGATGTGGGCAGGCTGGCTGCACAGCTGCCGTGTGGCCTGTGAGGAGGAGGTGCCTGTCCCATCTGACAGTGCCAGCACAGGGCCAATGTTTCATTACATTGTCCTTCTCTCTCTTTCCGCCAAGGCTGCAGCCAGCCAGGACTGGGATAACTGTTTGAACACACACAGAACGGGAGGGATGAATTTCCCAGTTACCTCTGCTGAAGTATTAAATTCAGATGTCTGATGATGACATTCTAAGCATTATCATTACTTATTTCACTGCAGCTCAATGCACAGAGAGGAAGAGAGGGCAATTCCTACTAGGAAGAGCCCCCCGATACATTGCTCCTCTTTTACAAGAAACAGCAGTAGCTTGTGCCACTGTTCAAGAAAGACTTGAGTGTCCAAACAGTAGCTGGGAACCTGGGCTCACCAAAAGAAGGTGAGCTCATCAGACTTCAGTGAAACACCAAGGTAAGAGAGGGTCCAAGGTGACCATGGAGCTGAGAGAGCACAGCTGATTACCTTTCCTAGTTTTGTTTCTGGAATGAAAACACTCAGAAGCAAATATTTCATGTCCTATCATTTATCACACCACTACAGAGGCAACAAAGTTTGTCCTTCATGTAGAAACAAAAGGACAAAACCAAAAATCTTGCCTGCAATTGTGTTTTTCTCATAATTTTAAAGAATTTATGGCAAACCTGTGAATAAGAGGTAATCTGCTGCTGCCAAAGTGTAACTACAATGGCACCCAAATATTTCTAACATCTAATAAAAACAGAACTTTGCAATTTAACTTAGAACATCAGAAAAATGTGCTTATTGTCCACACTCACTGAAGGGAAAAAGTCAATGACATCACAAAAACTGACTATGTTTTGGATACTGTTTTTTTTTTTTTATGGTTTCAAAAGATAGCATTTGAAGATGAGAAACTATTGAAGTAGCACACAAAGTCAATAAAATGATCTCACTACACTTGCCAATATGCATAATGAGTTTTATCTTTAAAAATAGCCTAGTATTTAGTTGTGTAAGTTCCAAATGGCATTTAATGGATGAAAATGCCTAAAGATTTCTGAAAGGTGTTCCTACATTTTGGCTGTTAGCGGCAGGAAAATTTAAATCTTGTTTCAATTCTGGGTACTCAAGATCACAGTCCTCCTTACTTCTAAAGAGGAGGAACTGCCACCTCTGTGGGAGGGAAGCATCCCAATAAAAACCATCAAGCACAGCCATTGATGGGCCCTATTCAGGAAGTGCCACAACCAGACAACTGTAGAGTGTCTAACCTGAGTTAGAAGTCAATGAAACTTCTTTTTTATCAATTTGTTCCATCACTAACACTGAAATTTTAGGGCAACAAACTTTTTTTTGTGAATTCAGGTCATATTAACTAACAGTTTCAGCTGAAATAACATGAAAAAACTTCAGAGATGTTGAAAGAATTCATTCTGGCATCTCAAAAAACAAAACATTTTGATTTTGTCACAAGGGGACTCCTTTCCCAAAACAGAGGAGGTAGTGCTGCCACCCCTGATATCCAAAAGCTCAGTGATTAGGCCATGTTCTTAGATTGCAAAAGATGTAGCTTCAAGCACCTCCTTGGTACAGGGATCTGAACCCAAACATCATGCTTCTCAGGAGAGCAGCCTAACTGCTGGGTTAGAAAATATTCTTAGGTAAGTTTCTCTCAGCCTCATTTGTTGAAAGTGTCCCACTTTACATAAAGTAGTTAAATATTCATTCAAACAGAGATTGAAAGCCAGGTGCTGGCCCCTTTTTCTCTGACTGCTCAAATTACCAGGATCTCAAGTCATTCACATGCTCTCTGTTTCTGTGGCCTACTTACTACTTAATATACATTGCACTGATGGGAGAAAGGGGAGAAAGAGCAAATGCTTTCTTCTCTGAACTTCTGTATCGGCCTTGGGCATAGCCCAGACCAGTGAGAACACGGGTTAGTAAAGTTTTGAGCTTTACCTTTGGAAGGACAGTAGTATGGAAGGTAAGAAATGATCACTTTCTAATGCATAGAGTAGATAAAAAAATAAAGTAGCGTAATGACAAGAAATAGTATTACTTAAAGGAGAAAGAAGTGAGACATCTGCATCTATTTGTATCCACTGTTTATCCCTATTGGCACAATTAATAAAAGCTATGCATAAATCACACAAAGTTCATTAAATCCACTGGCTCAGGCTGCTGACTAATTGGTAAATACACACTCGATAAAAATGTAAAATGTATGCCAACTCCACACTGTACCACATTGTAAAGCTGTTTTCTAGTTAAGAAGTCTCTGCTTCTCCGTGGCTTTTCCAACAGAGCTTGATTTTCACAGTTATTGATCTTAAGGAAACAATAATGCCCAAACAGTGCCAAAAGGCCTGAGAATAGGAAAACAAAAAGCAACTATCAAGTTTACAGAGACCAAGAACTTTACTATCCTCTGCCTACGGCAATTTTCTAACACACCCATGATTTTAAGGCCTGCTGATGCCTGCTCTGTACAATTCAACAGACCATTTAAGTCACTTCAACTCTTTCATGAATGTGACCTTCAGCACTTGCTTCTGCAATGTTGCCCTCATGTAGTCCAACATGAAGCAATCACTGCCCAGCAAAACTTCGCATCTTTTAAATCTATAAATTCTCATAAATTAAAGGTCTGGGAACTATGCAGGCCTGTGCAGACAGGCAACCAAACACTACCAGAATTAGATACAAACAAAAATAAATTACAAAGAACATGACAAGTATGAGAGTGCCTGAGGCTGGAGAATGTCACAGAAGACCATCTCCATTCACTTGGACAGGATGAAGAATTTGTGCACCTCAGGACATTCTCCTTTTCAGAAGAGGCCAGCATCCAGCCAGTCACAGATTTTTATAGATAGGGTTCACACAAAAGGCTTTAATATTTACAGTACCTGTGCAAAAATCCATGGAAAGCTTCAAATGAAAGGTCTTTTGCTACCACCACAGAAGACTCTGTGGACAGCCTTCCTGACATCAAACAAACCCAGATGCAGAGAGGCCTTGGGAACTAGCCCAGTGCTTTGTCTGGGTCTGACCTCAAGTTTTCTGTATTTACATTTTTTCCAAAACGCGATTTAGAACAGATGTCACTGGACACCAGAGCTCTTCTCCAAGGCTGGAGTAGAACATAACAGGAAAAGAGGGAGATAAAGACCAGCTCAATTTACATTACACGAGAATATTGATCTGCATAGCAAAGAGAAGGAAGAATCTACACATCTCTAATTTTAGTTTAATTAGACTCACAATCAACCATCACTGCTGGTTTCCCTCTATTAAGGGTCAAGCAAAAGGCTTGGTTTGATTTTGAACAGCCTTATAAACAAGTGGAATATTTTGGTTTAGGACCATCTCTGCTTGTATTCTCTGTTTCTGCCATTGACTTTGGCAGTGCCTGAACAACATATTAAAAGCACTGGCCTCAAACCACACTTATGGAGGGCATGTTTGAGACAAAGGATGAAATAATGTTGAAAAACAGTATTATGAAACTGATATAGATTTAGTAGTGGCTAAATGAAAGAAATGGGAATATGAAGCCCCCTTCTCTAGACAATGTGTGGTGAAATAATCTGTTTGCAATGGAGGGAAAAAGCTCAGAAAGAAACATTTGGAAACAATACAAATGACATATGGTCCCATATGTTGAATCTATAATGCTTCCTAATTCCTTCAGGGTAAAATTTACCCTCCTCCTGAACAAATTCCAAGTAATTGAGATTTGCTTGAGATGAATGTAAGAAGGACTAGAATCTTCCCTCCATACACAGACACGAGAAGACTATGAAGCAACTTCACTGCTGTTGCCATTTTACCCATGGCTTGAAGCAGCACCTATAATGTTTTTTGAGCCTTTTCTGGGTAATTACAATTGCTCATCATCATCTCTTCTCTTTGGCTGAGTCTGCTCAGGGCATGCTTTTTTTGCAGTGCGCTCCATGTGCTCAGCTTTCTGAATCATAGTAGGACAGCAGCATAGCTGGAGTTGCTTTAAAAGTTTTAACTATAGCAAGCTGCATGTTGGTGCTGATAAGGCATTCTCAGGGCAATTATGCTCTGAGCATTTTTTGGTGATGCCTTTACAGCCCTTAGGTTTTTGAGATACAGGATTTCTACTCATAATTCCCGGTCCTACATTGTTCACCATTACCTGGATGAGGGAGTGAAAGAGGAAAAAGCCTACAAAATCAGGCAACAGGTTTTATACTCTTAGCAAATGGATTTTGTAAGTGTGCTGAACACAATTGGTTAAACATCTATCCAGCAATGAAAGCAGCTCATCTCTAAATGCTCTGAATTAAATTGCAATATAATTATTATTGGAATTTTGTCATATGTTGGGTGGCTGCACTACTCAGGATTGAGCAGGCAACTGCCTAGGTGAACAAATTACTGGGGGTAGTTGGGCAGTCACAGTTCTGTTGACTCCTCACAGCTCTGGAAAGCCAAGCTGCCTAGAGCTAAGGTACCCAATTGCAGCTTTCATTGCTGACCCATATGAGTGTAACTTCACACTGCAATATCTCTGTTTGCACGCGAAAGGAAAACTTTTCTCACAACCTTTACTCTTAATAAGAATCTTTGTGTTGTTTCAAACTTCAGATGCCCCAAAGATGGAATATATTGCTATTTGCCTGGTCATTAAAGCGAAGCTCAATGTCCATTTTAAAGGTCATTTAAGCTGTTTATTAAATTGATTCATTTTTGCCATCTCTAGTCTGGTTCAGAGGTTAGTAATTAGCTGTATTCATTGACCTATTTTGTTTGTATACAATTAGTTTTGGAACCATATGTCATTAAATATTATGCATTAGTATTCTTGTTTATACTCCTTTAAAATTTCGTGTTAAATACCATGCCATCCCCAGCCTGCTAGGAAAAGAAATCTTTGCCTTTTGCTTTTGTGTTTAACCCAATTGTGGTCGTAGTAACAGGAATTACCTGTGAACATTGGAGGGAGTAACACTACAGCAACTGGCATTTCCAGTGACAAATGACATGATATGATGCCTATGATTTTCAGTTCAGATGAAGTCCATCAGCAGAGAGGAGTATTCAAAAGGTATATTCATGAGTGGTATAAAAATATAAAAAATTGTAACAGATATGAAATGATCAATGAAGTCACTAAAAAAAACTTCATTTAGCTGATATTCTGCTGTGAAATGGGAATAAAGACAGAAAAGCCTTTGTCCCTGATTTTGTTGGTCAAGAGAACTAGGCAGTATGCTGAAATCAAATCAAAATTTTTCATTTAATTTTCCTTTAACTATGATTAAATAAAGCACAGGCTTATTACATCCTGCATTCCTCAAAGATACCTTTGTTCTTCATAAGTGAAAACTTGCATTAAGGGAAGTTTCTAGAGAATCATAGCCTGGTTAGGGTCAGAAGTGACCTTGAAGACTGAGTTCCAACCCCTCTGCCATGGGCATGGACATTTTCTGCTACACAAGGCTGCTCAAAGCCCCATCCAACCGGGCCTTGATCACTTCCAGGGATGGGGCATCCATAGCTTCTGTGGGCATGCTGTCATTCTTAAGCATTACATCCCCCACAAACCAATAAACCTAAACATACACAGAGGCATCTTGCAGTGCCTAGGCACAAGATGAGGAGGCTGAAGAAATTGCAGGCTGCTTCTCTGAGCTGCTCTGTAAACTGGCAGCATCTAACACCCAGGAAAGATGTCCTCCAGCATCAGACACCAGCTACAATATCCTGTCCATCTAGCAAGATAGCACCTGAACCTCAGGAACACTTCAATATTCAAAACCTCTTTTATGCTCAGAGATTCATGAAAAATGTCTCAGACTATGCTTTGCACAGATTGACTTCTACAAATGACCAATAATACTCATATCACACACATAGCTACCAGTTAGTGGTCAGAGTCTTCTGGAAGCCTTTTATCCCAAATTCAGAAAAATCCACACGTGTCTGTACTGAGAACCCAGGTTTCAATAAAATGATAGTGTGTCCTGCAAAAGATCCGGCCAAGCATGGAAGAAATGGTTGTGCCAAGTACAGTTTGAATGAGTTTTTGTTCTTGAGTATTACCTGAGTTGACTGAGATGCTCCTTTGCTACCTTAGTGACCCAGCTCAACAGTGCTGTCCCAATGACACTGATCCACAGCAAACACTAGAGCCTAGCATTCAGACCTGTAAACATGAAGTGTTACACAACCCAGGCTCACAGAAGGAACTTCTACTACACAGAGGCATTGGGGGACTGTCCTTGTCTTGCAATTAGATTGGAAAGCACAGCCCAAAGGCAACACAGGCACCATCCTTAGGAAGTAGTGTGTGCTCTAGGATTAGCATATTTTCAATCCAGATCTACTCATTTGGGCTCATTTCCAAGTAGAAGTCCACCAGAATCTATTTTTTTTTCCTGGAAGACAGATTAAAGCTATCATAAATACAGAGGAGGATATGATGAGGATAAGGACTTCAGATTTCTGAGTTGCCCTCTGAAAGAAGCAGAGATCTTTTAAATCCATAGGCAGGGATTAGGAAGTACTTTGCTCCTCCAGCTGGAGGACAGGGCAAAGAATTATCCAGACAAAAACTACAGAAGTCAAGGAAGGATGTAAAGAAAGCATTTAGGTTCAGAACCACAATAAACTCCAGGAATAAACTTCTGCCTAATAAATTTCTAGAGGTCACTAAGCTAACCTAAATGCTGATCCAAGATGAGTTTTATTATCTGATAGATGCAGAGCCAACAGTACATTCTAAATATATCCACAGGTACTACACTATAGGAATGAAAAACCTTCCTTTTTCAGGAAATCATCCTGTCTTGAAGGGAAAAGATGATTATCCATCTCCCAATCGCCATAATTTACTCTTCCCTAGCTCTCAAAAGGGCAATGAAGGCATGGCTACTAGAAACCATTTCAAAATCTAAACCAAGATGGGGCTGAGGAAGGAATGGTGTGGGGAGGGAAGAAAATACCTATCTGTATATTTATTTCCAAAATATACTCATTGTGCCACTTGCTTACTTCTCTTTGGTTCTTGTCTCTGCTTGTAAAATTGCTTACCTGTATATTTGGTGTCTACAACACCTCTGTCAGAATGTGAATTGGCATTGGCAATGTGTCAGTCTGTGCCAGTGACAAGTGATACTGATCATTCTCCCCCCACTGTAATGCTTACATTACTTTATTTTTTTTTAATGTGAACTTGACACTAACTGCATTACCCATCACCAATACTCAGAAAGTCATCTGTCTTCTTTAATATTTGGAAATACTTAAAGAGTTTCAGGAAAATATTTTCATGGAATGTTTGAAGTAAAAAATGCTCCAAGGCAGATTTTTTTCGGTTAACATTTCAAAATTGCTTCAAGACTGAATGAACCATGTGATGATACACTGCTATGTTTTAATTTTCCAGCTGGAAAATGAAAATGTATTCAATATTTAAAAAGCCTTTTACAAAATACACATAAACTATTAAAAAAAGTACCTGGGCTATTCTGCATGAAAGTGAACAGAAAAAACCCCACACCTGGGATACAAAGTCCTGTAGCCACTCAGCAGTCCACAAAACAACTTCAGTGAGCTTAACCACATCCTTCCTTCCCAGGGAGACCGTGACTCAGAAGGCACAGAGCCAATGCACTCTTGCCAGATATTTGAAATTATAACTGAGGGAAAAAAGCATTAACTTACCCAGGACAAAGCTCAGCTTCTTCTAGATGTACCCAGGCTGGTACCTTTGCGAAATCATCCTTAGACTGGCTGCAAAGAAGGGGCACAGTGTGCAATTACTGCATCTACCTAATATTTCCTGCAAGAGGACAAGAAGCAGATGGGTCTATATCCCCACTTATGATCTGTCAGATTGGCTAAACTGGCTTTACATACACGCAGCTGGGAATGTTTTACAGCACTCTCCTTCACATCCTTTCTCTAGCTGACCACATTTTTCCTTCTACATCAAATTGCCTTTCGGATTAAGAGGACAGCTCCTGGACAATTTTGCTCCATGCATGCATGGAATAACTGATCCATGCTTGATGTGTGGCTGTACCATTTTCTTCAGAATGGTGTAGCACTTTCAAAGTGGATGGAAGGTTGCAGAAGAATTGTGATTTGCTGATCCGCTGCCTAAACAACTTTGTCCTGACCACTCTGATCTGGCTAAGGGAACACAGCAGCAACACTGGAGGTTTATGCAATCTGCAGAGTGTCTTATTGCCTTCTACAGTCGAGTCACTGCCACCTCTAAGTAGAAAACAGTCTACTGATCATAGCTCATTTTCTGAAATGAAATGTGGAGGGCAAGATTTACTCTATAGTGATTTATAACTACTTGCTGTAGTTATATAGAAACACATAGGAACCACAGACCGACAGGAAAGAATTAGAGTTTGAGTAATACACAAGACTAAGCAAGATTTAACATTCTAGACTTTTCTCTCCACTCTGGCAGGCTCAGCTGTGTCTAGACAGCTTTGGTGTACACATATTCTTCAAGGGGCAAATGAAGAAAAATCACTCTAGTTATTCACTCTAAGTTTTTTTTCAGGCTGCTACAGCAAATGATAAATTTATTCTTTCATTGACAAGACTCTGCAGTAGCAGCAAAACTTGTTATAAGCTCTTCCTGTTTATTTTTCTCATATTTCAAAGGAAACTTTTCACTGCAAGCCAACTCCTCTGTTAAAAGTATACCCTACCTTTTAATATTTATAACGAAGGCTTAACAGAGATCTGAAGGTCTACAGTCTTAGAAACAATGAGGCTCTAAATGTATCTCTATGATACATACATGTCTAGCTATGGCTGATTTGTGTGTGTGGAGTGTTAGATTGGCACCGCACTAAAGCTTCTAACTCCAGTACAACCAGTGCCAGTTTTCGTGAGTACTTGTTACTCTACCAGGAACACACATCCCAAGGTACTTTCACCTACAAATTCTGTAACAGTGAAGGACAGAAGTTTAGTCTAGCCCAAAGACACAGAAAACTTATGGCTCATCTTGACCACTCCTAAGGTTTTCTTTGAAGGAGATGACAACATTTTCTTCACCCCCTGCAACAATCCACACACAAGACTTGACCAAAATCCAACAGGGTTCCCATGAATCAGCTATTTTAGAGCCTAGATATGTACACTTAGGCATTAGAAAACACTGGTATTTCAGCTTCTTGGATAATGAAAGAGAATTTCCATATTAAAAGCTGGTAGTAAAGCTGATGGCAGTTTTCAGTTTTAGAACCACATGAGATACTTCGAAAGAAAGGGGTATTCCATTGACACTGAGAAGTACTATGCAAACAGAATTTAGCCCAGCGTATGAACCCAGTCTCAGTTACAATTTGGCCTTGAAAAAAATTCTTAATTTCTTTAAGAACCAGATCTTAACTTTGCAATGACTTCTTTTTCATCTGCATGCAAGATTTTAAAAATAGGACTGGTGTTTCCTTTAATTAGTATTTGATACAGTATTAATATTCCTATTTATCTTTTACATGCCATATGGATTAAATTCTCATTACTTTTGATCTTAATACTTTTAAAATATGTAAATCAGCAGACAGACACCCTCTTTAAAGCAGTGTTTGCACACCACATCTATTATTGCCTTGGGCAAAAGGAAAATATCTGCATTGCTGAAATTCCAGAATTGTGAGGAAATCTTGAAAAATCAGATATTAAACTGATCAATCTGGATGAATTATATAATGACCACGTAAACTGCAGTTGCTAAGTTTCAGCTGTACCTAAAATTGACATAAAAAGTAGCAAAGGGCCATCAAAGAACATGTACATAAAAGGGGTCAATGAATTTAATTTCTGTATGGAAAATAATGTTTTCCCAGGTTGAGCTAATTCCAGATGCACTGCCTTAGAAGAACACTGTAGGTTTTTTTAAAAACTCACCTTCAATGTAAGACATTAAAAACAGAGTGATTTATTTTCAAGTTTACAGAATATCTGGTTATCTTAATTAATCTATAGTTTTTCCAACACCATAGCACACTGCTGATGAATAGACTTGCATTTGCGTGCATTTCCATTTGTCTGCACATTATGGTTAAGCAGAAAGGAGAAACTTATGGGACTTAGCAATGCAAAAAAAGGGCAAAGAGGATACATGAGACTGGCCTCTGTTCACACTGTACATAATCTCCAACGATATGGGAAGCATTTGGATTTAGTGTTGAATGGATATGGTTCATGAATGCATTAGTCTGAAAACAGAAGTCTAGCCAATCATTTTACATTTATTTTTCCTACAATATATAATATTTTTAGCTAGCCCTGCCATATTTCTCTCCCTACATTATACTGCTGAAGTGTATGCCGAGAGTTTTCAGGATAAATGAAGCAAATGCAGTTGTGGAAACCAAACCTTACTCAGTACTACCATGCTCTGAGAGGTGGAGGGAGGATGCTGCAGAGCTGCAAGCACATTGCCTGCCCCAGAGCATGTGTGCAGTGCCTGTGTAAGGTATTCATTCCCTACCTTTCAGCCCTGAAAACTCTGTGTCTGCTGAGAAATACCACAGGAAAACTGTTTGGAAAAAAAAATAAAAATTGTTCCTCAGTATCAGAAAAGGCATGTTTTGGGAAATTGGGCACAGCAGGATCCACTTAGATCCTCCTATTTTTATTTTTTTCTGATCTTATCCAAAATCTATTGGGGACCTTCTCCACTGTCTTGACTGAGCTCTGAGTACAGGACAGAAACCTGACAGTCTGATATAGAACTTTATTTTTATTTCAGCTATTTTAGGACTCTACTGATGCTTATTCAAATACATCTAAGAGCACACACCACTCCTCTTTAAATTGCATCACAAGGCCATGCTTGGCAGGGTCCACTCAAAATGAAAACCTGAGCCTGAGCTCTTTAATCCTATGGTACAACGTATAAACCATGACTTCCCTGGGTGCACACCAAGCAGAAGGTCCATAGCAATAAGGGCAGTGAAAGAAAAGAAAAGAAAAAAAAAAAGGCCCTTGCTCTGAATAACACTCTACTTTAAGGCATAGGCTATACCAGCAAAGGCTACCAAAGCATTTATTTCTTGACATCATCTGGAATGGCAGAAGTCCTCAGCCAGAAACACTGTTGTTTTTTTGACCTGGCCAACTCAATCCATTTGGCAAACTGCTTTTAGAACTTCCTCCCTATGATGCATGTCCTTCCAGAAAGGAAATTTGTTGACATATATCTGCAGTACAGTTACAGTTTCAAAGTCTTCTAACTGCAGATATAGCCTAACTTGCCAGTTCAGTGCAGACTTCTTTTTTCAAATGCCATCTTGCAAAAGACCACACTAAAAATTCAACATATTTCACATAAATCTGTAGGCCATAGTCATACACATATACCAAAAAGAAGGCACATCACAGTTCTTAAATTTTCAGGAGTCTGATAAACACCATAAATATTATTTTGAAATTTCTATGCAACTAAATTAAAATGTTTTCCCACAGTTACTTGCAAAAGCATAATTAGTAAGGTGTTAGTAATTGAAGCAGCAACTGTATATCCCCAACTGTGTTTAGAGTAACTAGGTAACAGGATGTCTTAGAAGTAATTTAAATTTCCCCTTTAAGTGTCTTAATGGCACTGTAGGGGACAATGCAGCAGTTAGTTACTACAGTTTAAATGCTTTATGTACTTAAATCGTAATTACTGCTCATTACTGTTTCACAACACAGATATATATAATCTTTGTCTTAAATAAGAAAACTATCAAATAGGGAAGTCTGTTCACAGCCATGCTATATTGTCTACACTGTTCAACCCATTTAGTTTTCAAGTTGTTCTATAAACATCTAATTCTAAGCAGTTATTTCGAATTCAGATTTCAATTTTTATTTTTATTTGCATGGTCTTACTTAGGCAATGATTGTTATAACGCTAAACAAGATGTGTGGGTAACCACTGCCACACCCTGAATTACTGGGACCTTTGTGATGAACCTCTGCCTCTGACTGCTGCATTTGTTATATGCAGAACAAGGAGATGTTGCACACAAGCCTGTGAAATTCTGTGTTAATAAATCAAGGATCTCTTGGCTACTGAACTCACAGCTCTGTTCTCTAGTTAGTTCACAAGTATTTCATATCAAAGGGATGCAAATGTGAAGGTTTAGAAATAAAGGAGTAGCTCTTTCAAATTTGAGGATAAATAAAAAGTCTGACAAGCAAAACAATCTGTATCACTTTTACCCAATTCCTCTCTTGAAACTTAAGCACAACACTACACAGTGGGATCCCACTCTCACCACTGCTTCAGGTAGCAGACTTTGCTCAATGATACAGCATCTACAGAAACTGCATTACAGTATTTCATGGAAGTGACCCCATTAAAATAAATTCAAGCAGCTATTACAAGCAAGACATTCCTTACTTTCCATTTTTTTTCATCCCTAGGATGTGGAAACCTTCTGCCTTCTTCACTACAATCCCATGATGCATGGCACACTCACATAAATATATCCTTGGAATTCCACTGGAAACAGCTTCATGCTAAAGCTAACCACTTCCTCATCTCCTTTGTGAAATTATATACCCACACTGAAGCACAGAGGACACCGTGACAGAATATAAATTACTTCCATGGGCCATACAAGAGATAGGATAGTTCTCAAAAGTGCTCACCTTCCTAACTTGTCACAGGCCACACACTCACATGAGAAGAAGCCACTAGCAGGATATCATGTCAACCAACTCTATTGTTTCAAAATAGCCAAATTGTTTTAGATTAATAATGACTTCTTTTCCTCTGCCCTAGTGAAAATGGACTCTTGTTTCAGTTCTAGATCACTCCTGGCAAGTTGGCTGGGAATATGCAGAACACAATGTACACCAGACACCAGCACACTGCTGCCTTCCTGCTCTGAGCTTTGTCATCAGCTTACATGAAAACAAGCACAGACCCATCCCACCAAAACTTGTTTTGTTCAGTTTGTTTTTGTTTCACAAGATCCTTCAGGGGAAACAATCTGGTCAAAAATCCAGCCACAATTCAAAATGTTTATATAAAACACACTTGGGGCTGAAATCTGTGGGAGCAATATTTTAAAACGCTGGTGTTTTTTGTTTCTGATTTGCTGTTCTTACTCAATGTTCCGGTGTTGGTATGAGCAAAGCCAGACAAAACCCCAAGCATTAGTTTAACAAATGTAATCCAGATACAATGGGCTAGATTTACAGACTAGCCATGCTTGTTCATGGTGCAGCATGAAGATGCACGATGATGTTGAGAATAATAGCCCCAATTTAGAGCTGCCCTGAGGCCTCTTCAGAGAAAAAGAACATCCCTAGCACAGAGGGCCTGCTCACTGCATGCAGAGCCAGCTCCATTTCTTTGTTCCTACTTGTCTCAGGATAGGAATCATTCTAAGGCAGGGCAGCACAAACCTGAACAAAAGCCACCAGGATAAAGGGCTGCAGTCCCTGAGAAATAATATTTCTCCCATATCCTCTAGTCTTTCCCATTTTCAGCTGATGTTGAACTGGAGCAACCTCTGGAGATATAGGGACATCTTCCTCTGCTGTACCTTCTGAGGTTATGAGAGACATTCGTCCTGCATCAACTCAGCACTTGCAATTTTCCAACTGGCTTGCAAAGCACATGGTAGACACAACTCTAACTCCTTTACAGTTAAACTCAGCCGTCTTACAGAGCACATGTACTTCCTGAGTTAGGTTTTTTCTGACTACAGTAAAGCAACTATAAACCTAAAGGCAGATAATGCAGCTTTTATTCCTGGGATTTCTTATTTGCAGCATTTGACAATATTGAGTGAATATGTATGTCATCTGCCACAAATTTTATTTTATTTTTTAACAGAGCATAAAGAAAGAACATAAGAACACAAAGAAAGTTTTTTTCTAGTAAGGTTTTTTTGGTACTATTACTTCACTAGCTAAAGGCTTTACCCAGCAACCAATCTGGGACACACTCATTCAGCAACAAGGGACAAAAGATCTTGATAACCCATTGGTAAAGGCTGACCTTAAATATTGATCCTAAATTGTGAACTCAAACAATAAATCTGGTTCTGGTTCTCAAAAGCAACTATCAATAGAGCTGAAAGCTGTTACTTTTGAAGAATTATGTCCAGAAAGAAAGGCACATCCACATCCTCTGCTGTGGATCACCCTGTGTAATCATAAGATGTCAAGAAGCTACCACAAAAAGCTCTAGAATACTGTGAACTTGATTTAAAGCTCTTGCCAACATTCCATTACATTTAGAAAGATAGATAAGATGTAGAAAGCCATAGAATCATAGAAAGCTTGGGCCGGAAGGAATTTTAGAAATCACCTAGTTACAATCTTCAGCCATAGGCAGGGATGTCACCCATCAGACCATACTGCCCAGGGCCCTGTGCAACCTGATCTTGAACACTTCCAGGGAAGGGACACCCAAAACTTCTCTGGGCAGACTGTTCAGTGCCTCACTACTCTGAGTAAAGAACTTCCTAACTTCTCATCTAAATTTGTCCTTTATTTGGTTTAAAATGGTTCCCCCTTCTCCTATGGCTATCTGTCCATGCAAAAAGTTGCTCTCCCTCTTTTTCACAAGCCCCCTTAAAGCACTGGAAGGCTGCAATGAGGTTTCCCTGAAGCCTTCTCTTTCCAGGATGAATAACCCCAGTTCTCCCAGACCATCTTAGTCGAAGAGGAGCTCCTGCCCTCTCACCATCTCTATGGCCACTCTGGACTCACCCCAGCATGCCCATGTCTTTCTTGGGCTGAGCACCCCAGAGCTGAACACAGAACTCTAGGTGAGGCCTCATCAGAGCAGAGTAAAAGCGAAAAATCCCGTTCCTTGACCTGCTGGCCCCTCCTCTTCTGATGGAGCCATGTCTTCTGGGCTACAAGCTCACCCTGTTGGCTGATGTCCAGCTTTCCATCCATGAGAACCCTCAAGTCCTTCTCACAGGTTTACAGTAATAGTCATAGGTTTGATCATAGGTCATAAAGTCACAGATTAATGAATTTAGGCTTGACACTAAACATCACTAAATTTAAGAATGTAAAGCTTTTGTTTAAGTCCAACACTGAACATGGAGATGAGCACAAACAGAGGAATTAAAAATAACATTATGAAATAACAATGAAAATGTCTTCAGTCCTTGTCTGCAAAGACAAAAACATCATGGTTGTACAGCTGCAAGGGATGTAATAGTGAAATACAGCATGTAAGACTGTAAGTCTTAGAAATCCAGCGGGGGCAATCTCAATTCCTCCTGTCTCTGTTAACTTCTAGAAACTTGCTTTAAGGCTGAATTAACTGTGTAACTCACTGTACTATCTAGAGTATTGTGTTTTACCTTGTCTCTTCTCCTGATGAGACGATAGATACTTACATTCTTTGTTATCTTTTTTTTTTTGTTTGTTTGGTTAGCTTCCAAAGTTCATAAACAGAACATAAAAAAGGATCACTGAAGAAAAGGTTGTTACTACACAAGGGAAAATTTCCCTTATTTCATCTGGTCTCTTCTTTATTTTCAAAGATTTTGGACCAATTAATACTCTACCCTTTCAGAGACACAGGCTTCCTAAGCATAAAAAAAACCCCCAACATTGCAAATAATGACAGAAAGTGTCGCAAACTAGGAAGCAATACTCCGGGCAGTACAGCAAAGAAAATTGTTTGGTAAGTATTGCCATTCAAAAAGATTTTACCTTTTAAAACAGAGAATGAATTGTAATTCTACTTTCAAATGCTCTAAACTAGAGTCACACGTTTCCTGGAAAACTAGATATGAGCAAAGAAATGCTACAGAAAGCAGCAGGACATTTGCCAAGGCTACCAAGCCTTCTGTTCTTACTGAAATTGAACAGTATCTTATTCGTTTTTCATCTCATTCGCTTCTTCCTCTATCATGCTTGTCAGCACAGGTTTTCTTCTTTGATGGCATATTCCCTCTTCACTCCACTTCTGGTTTGGTTTTAATTCCATGATGTCTCTCCGTGTCTGTCACACGTTTTCCCTACATGTGAAGTTTGGCGTTGTCATCTACCATGCTCACCATTTTCTGCCTTACTTATAATCTCTTTCAAAAAAAAATTAGATTGGTTCCTCTTTTTTCCTTCTTTTTTTTCCTTGCAAGTCACTCCAAAAGTGACTACAATTCTACAAACAAGTTACACAATTTAAGCAGAAAATTGGCAGATGCTTTCTGACTGTGTATATTTATTTTGGGGGTGGGACAAGAAGACAGAGTTCTGTGAATTAACTGTGATTTTCTTCAATATGTGTCAATGATTAGCTTGTGTGGCATGCTACTACCACGGAGGCCATCTGATTTTGAAAGTTTCAGGTTGTAAGTTGCTTATGATGCTGAAAGACAATAAAGAAAATTCTACTTCAATTGCAATGCCCTGAGACATGTCTGCCTACGGCTGTCTGATGACTATGTTCTTCCCAGGGAATGTTTTAAAGTGGACTACAGTTTACAAATAAATATCTAAATATAGTCACGCAAAATTTCATTTTTCTAAAGCAGTTAAACTCCTCTGGATATGAAGCTGAGGAATTTACCCTTCTTGGGCTCTAAATCAATGATCAAAAGGCACAAAGTGTGAGCCTGGATATGCAGTTAGAAAACTGATATATACTATAGACTTGAACTTACAGCTGTTCTGAATACCAGGGCAAGGAGCAAATCCTCCTGAGGAGATTAAGAACTTCCAATTTATCAGTTTCTTATGAATGAAATATTAATTGGAAGCACATTGACAACAAAGAGATGAAAGAAATTGATATCACTTAGTCTCAAAGTCTGATGAGCAAAATATGAGGGGCTAGCCCAAACAGGAATCCCATTCCTGTGCCCTTTTGGGACATTAGGTGAGACGGTACGCAGACCTGAATTCTCCTGTCTCTGAAAACAAATCAACAGGTCAAAGATTTTTGTTAAACAAGTAGCCCTTTTATCAATTTTTAACTATGGCAACTAGTTGTTCTTAATTTTTGAAACTCCACCTATCTATGCTGCTACTAAAATTAGCTTTTTTTTTTTAGACCTGCAGCAAACTTGTTGGTTTGTTTTTTTTTTCTTTCCAAGTAAGCCCTTTAAAACTGAAAGCTTGCTGTTATTCATTTGATAGTCATGCTCTTTATCGTGACTAAGAATATGCAGTAAAGAACAACATTAAAAGAATGTAGAAAAAACAATTGCACCACTTTGCTGCAGGGCATTTTTGGTGTTTGCAAATCCCAGAACTACAAAAAGAGGCTAGAACAATGTAATATTTTTTCCCTATTTCGAATGTAACTTTTGTGTGTGTGCAGGATGCAACATAAGCACATTGGTGTGATGGAGTCCCAAGAATAGCACTACACTCACAAAGCCACAGACAAAGAATTGAAGAAGCTCCTCCTAGGACAAAAACTAGCTGTAACTGAAGGTAAAGAGCTGGCACAGCTTTCCAACTTTTTAGTACTAGGTAATCACATGCATTATCTATATTTGATTCCCAACAAAATGTAAGACACTCACATGAAGAAGAATATATTAAAGACATATAAAATATCAATATTAAAGATGATAAAATCTTCATGGGTATTCTTACTGCTATTCAGCTTGTTAGTCACGTCTGCATTCTCCCTGTCAGACTTAGCCTGGTAGGGCAGAACAACCTGACAAGCAAGAGGCAGTACTTAGTAATTACACAGTTGTGCTTCTTGTTTTCACATGTACAAGGCAGGACAAGCCTTAAGGACAAAGAACAGGTACTGAGGTATTTTTAGGAAAAAAAATATTAGAATTCATAAAATCTTTCTTTTACACATGTTGTGTTGTGATTAAGATATGCTTGTTGCCTGCCTGACCACACAAAGGAAAGCAGCTTCTCTTTTTCCCACTGGCATCAATAACAATACTTCCTGTGACTTTGGTACTCTGACCTTCCCTCAGGGGAAAGGTGTTATAAGCCAGGAAGGTGGGGGTGTGGCATTATTTTTCTGCTGTACTGCCAACACTTGAGCACAACAACTACTTCCTGGAATTCTCTCCATAGGCAAGGAAGAGCCTCAAGAAAGATTATCCTCACTTGGGGTCAGAAGGGAGCTCTGTAAGCTCACAATTACTGCAACAAGCTATTATTGGCTATTGCTTTACTCAGCACAATCATTAGAATCATCTGAGGCTATCCATGAGAGAACTGAAATACAAAATACTTCCAGTGAGTAGAGAAAAGTAATGATGGACAGCCAAGTAATACAATCATTGTCATGAGCAGAGCTAATGAATAAGTCATATAAGGCAATTTTTTTTCCACCCAAATGCCTCAGAACCAGTTCATGATTTAGTGAATGGAATATCTATTTATCAAACCATATCTATGAGTAACTTGTAGTATCTACATCTTCACATATGTGGTTACAAACATTTTGTCCTCAGTATCTATCCTGTACTTGTCAGAGTTGTTTCAGTATTTTAGGTTTTTTTTATTTGCATTGGTCAACCATGCATTTTATACGCCATGGTTAGGGCTTCTGCTAGGATGTATATGATTTTCAGCAGCTAATCACAATCCATTAGAATAATAAATTTAGTAGAGAGGAAAAAGATCCAAACCTGTACAAAATACATTCGAAGTTAATTTGTTATGGTACTTTCTGAACTACCCCACACACCTCATGTAACATTCTGCAACATCACATTAATTATGTTACTGCTTTTACTAGCATGTTATCTCTTCACAGTATCTATGAAGAACTATAAAAATAATTTGTGAAAGGATGCAGTGTCTTCTAGAAAGATGTGAAATCCAGCTATTACTACTCAGTTGTGGGGAATTCAATAGAGTGAATTCAGATTTTTAAATACCAGCAAACATTGAGAGATTGTTTGGTAACATACAGCTAGCAGATTAAATAACAGCTCTATAAAAGCAAACAATTAATGGTCTTAGCCTTTTTCTTACAAAATACCCAGAAATAAAGAAATTATCTAAAATTTTCTGATGTTTTCTGATGTGAGAAAAAGTTTAAAAATTCTGCAATTTGCAAAAAAAAAAAAGCCATTGTGAAAATATTATTAGAGTTATTTTTGCTGTACTAACGCTAAACAAGTTTACTCAGAAAAAATTGTGTGTTCTTCTAGAAACAGAAAAGTAATGAATTAGGAGCAACACTATGTGCCAGAGTACATCAGTCATCTGAGATACGCTGCTGATTCAGAGCACTACTAACTGTGGCAAAGTAACAAAAATAAGACTGATAGGGAATACTTAAAAGAATTTTCAAACAATAACAGGATAGTGATGTGCTGCATGACAAAAAACCTAACTACTCACAGAGATAACAAAAAGAAGTATTCAAACAAACCTGCATGTTGTGGATGGAAAATGAAGAGAAAGAACAGGTGAACAGCAGCTTGGATCAGTGAACATTACGTGTTAAGAGGAAAAATTGAACCCCTATTAAAACCTACAGGGTTTTGGCACAGCATTATCATTTACTTATTATTCAACTTCATCAAATTTCTTGGATTTCTTATTGTATTTTTCATATTTCAACGAGAGAGTTCTGCAATCCATTTTTATCACAATGTAGTCATTACAAGCTAAATTTCAACTTGTTTTACATAGAACAAGTACTGAGTTGTCTCTGGAGAACTGTGTTGCAATTTATCTCTGCAGTTTACTTGCATCTTATTTTATCTCTCACCTCTGATACTAATCAGTCATGGCTGCAGGTCAAATCTTTTCGCATTGGAAGCAATCACAATAACCAATCCAGAAGTAAACCAGCCTATAATGAAATTCACTGCCTAGGGCTAAACATAGAGCTAACATGTGTTTAACAAATCAAAGCTTGTATTTATCACTTGCCACTGTTTGTGTCTTTGCCTGTTGGAGGGGAAAAAAACAATTAAGAAGCTGTGCAGTAAAGAAAGGTTTATGAACAGCCAATTTCTTTTCAGATTTGTTGGTCTGATACTTTGGCAAAATTCAGGCTGCATATCATGCCATTACAGAGTAGCAAAAGATTTAACAGAAACCACTGATGGGTGAATCCGTTCAGAATGCAAACATCATCACTGCAAGTCTCAGCTGAAAAATTTACATAAGGCTGAGAGAAGTGCAACTGATGTCACTGATGTTTGCAGTTAAGATTTTCTAAATTCCCACTGAATTATATGGTAAAGAACTGAAATCCTGAAAATGAGTACTGTTTCTCACCCTAATGGCTAGTGAAGCTGAAAAGCTCCTGCATACTTCCAGAAAGCAAAAATTCAGGGTTTCCACTGGGTGGGAGGTGATGGTCCCTCCTAGGGTCCCACCATGTGCAATGCAATGTACAGTACCAGGCTCCCCAAAAGCATCCATCTGCATGCATAACCATGCAGCCTCACAAGCCTAGAAAGGTGATTGTCCTTTCCTACAATGATAGAAACACAACCATAGAATCAACTAGGTTGGAAAAGACCTCTGAGATTGAGTCCAACCTATGACTGAACACCACCTGGTCAACTAGACCATAGCATTGAGTACCACATTCAGTCTTTTCCTTAAACACCTCCAGGGACAGTGACTCCACCACTCTCCTGGGCAGTCCATTCCTATGTTTAATCACTCTTGCTGTGAAGAAATTCTTCTTAATGTCCAACATAAACCTTTGCTGGCACAGCTTAAAACTATAACCTCTTGTCCTGTCGCTGGTTACCTGGGAGAAGAGCCTGCACCCCCCCAGCTACACCCTCCTTCCAGCGAGTTGTAGAGAGTGATAAAATCCCCCCGAGCCTCCTCTTCTCCAGGCTAAACATCCCAGCTCCCTCAGCTGCTCCTCATAGGACTCACACTCCACACCCTTTTGTCCCAAACTCCCCTAAACCACAGATATGTAGAAAACTTTTCATGTCAATATTTTATAACCCAGAGACTCTATTCTGCTCACTGTTATGATTTTACTGACTATGGTCAAGTTTTTCATGATTTATATTCCCTCAGTGTAAGATTAGTCTCAGTGGAGAGCTTAAAAATGATGAAACGAAAGTCCTCTTTAAACAACCAAAAGTAATTCTAAATAGATTACAAAATCCTTCCTTTAAATTCCTCAGTGATAGGATTCTGAAAGGAATGGCATTATGTGTCAATATCATCCCCTCTGCCAGTGAAAACTAGTTGAAAGTTCATGCAGTATTTCACAGTACATCATGTAGTCGTGGTTTTGTTTTTACTTAGAAAGGAAGGTTTGTTATAATGAAATCAAATAGGAACCTGAGTTACACAAACAGCTGAATGGCTTGGATTGATCTCTCTCTATTTGCACAAAGTGAAGTGGCATCTTTTGTTACAAGGCACACCCAGATCTTGATACCACATTTGGTGTGAGATACTTCCTGTTCTTTACTCTAATACTATGATATCACAGTCATGCTGGGATATTGAATTTCTGTGAATGCAAGCATAAAAAGTGCCTCCATTTCCAAGTCACTACTGATTATTGCTTTGCCATAGTCATTAACATTTTTTCAAAAAATGTAAAAGTAAGAATGAAATGAAACCAGAGTTAAAACTCTTCTACAACATTAAACCACCATGCAGTATAACGTACTTCTCTATATTTAAGCACCTTTCACTTGCAAACACAAGACATTGAATCAAGACTGTGCTTTGAATTGAGGCAGTTTAAAGTATTTTCAATAATAAAGTCTGGCACCAAGAAAACTGTACTCTGAAGCAAAGATCAAACAACCAAGCCACTGTTCTTTTTGGCTTGGGTATTTTAACATGATCATACCTCTTAGCATTAAAGTTGGATCACTTCTTTAAAACTGGAGTTAAGTCTGAACTTCTAATGAAGTCATCATTATTTTTAATTTCTTGTTCAGGATGATGAACCTGTAAATATCATCTGTGTGATGACAACCAAAGAGTAACATTTTGGGAATAATGTCTCCAATGCCCACAATGCCCCTACCAAAACTTGTCCACAGTGGGCAAGTTGGGCAGCAGCTTGCCTCCCCATCAAGCACTAACTTGACATATTTAATTATCTGCTTGTCCTTCATCAGTGCAAAACCCAGTGACTTCATATATTTCGCCAAACATAGCACAGCTAATTCACCAAATCCCATTTTATGATTGGTTTACCAGAAAGGAAGAGATAAAATTATCAACATTAAAAAAAAAAAATTGCAAGAAAAACATTAAAAATGGGTCACTGACTAATGGGACTCCAGCCTGAAACATGCCAAGCCCCTTTTATATTTTGAAAATATAAAAGATTAAAGAATCTAAAATCAAAGGCTGTACTGAAATGGACTATTCACTGCCTCAGACTGTGGCTATAGACAACACTGAAGACTATACTTCCAGACCTTGCAGAATCCTGGCAAATTTCTCTACTTTTCATAAAGTTTCAGCATTGCAATGTAGGGTGTAAGGCATAAACTGAACATATCCATAAGTCACATTGTTCTCCCATGAGAGAATGTCCACAGCCAGAGGCTCTTTGTGTATTTTCTCACTTGTTCAAAATGTCTGTGCTAAGCAAAAAAAATACATCATTGTTTGGTCAATGCAGAGATACTATTAGCTTTCCTTTTGCAAATGTATTTCCTTTGCATCCCAGAAAATCTGTCACATTTACCTTTGAAACAAAGTTACATTGGTAAATTCCCTATGAAGCACTCTTCATTAATAATTTCAAACATCCTCATTTTCTATCTCATCTATGAGAATACCACTACTTGGCCTCTGGAGATTATATTATTTAGATTCCTTCGGTACTATATTGTGACTAGAATAATTAACTTCTGGCTTAATTGTTACTAATGACTGGACTCTCTGCCCAGGCTCTGTGTACACCAGAAACGTTGGAGGGAATCCTCAGCATTTTTACTGGTCCTGCCCCAGTGCTCTGGCAGAGTGCAGGGGAATGTCTGTGCAGGGTAAAGCCAGTTCCTGTGACTCTATAGAACCACAGCACATGCATGCACTAGCTGTGCTTGCAGTTTGGCCACACTGCTCAGCCTTTCTATGACCCAGTGAAAAGGCTTTTGATGTGAAAAAGAGGCTTTTGTCTCTGTATTAATTACAGAGTATAGTCTTTGCATGATTTTTGTGGAAATATCCTTCTCTATTCTTCCTTCGCCAATCTGTTATTAAGAACAGGCAGCCCATGCTATTAGACAGCCAGATAAGATATGAGAGAACAGACCACTCGATTAATGCAAAAACACGCACAGTGATATCAACCATTTTGTCCTTTTGTGTTCTGTCCCCTCTTGACTGAACTAGACCTCACCTACGAAGGCCTCCAGATAAATAAGCAGCCTGTCCTTCCTTTTGTGCTTAAGCCTGCATACAGTCTTATCTTTCAGCAAACACCAACACTGCTTCATAACTGGGTCATGGACCAGAGCAGAAACCTGTCACATTCCCTTTCCCACTGGCCTTTCAGGTCCAAGCACCACCAAGCTGGCAGACTAGTGCTGTCTGTAATGTAACTTACAGAGAACTAAAAACCAGTCTCTAACATTGTCGAAAAATCTTTCACTATGAAAAATAACAGTCTTTGCATTGTTTGGACTATGTACTGGGCAGCTTTTTAGTGTGAATAGCAGCTTATGTAGTATCACCTGACACTGTAAATCTCACATATTTTTATACATGCTTTCTTGTTCCAAAGAGATATTTCCTATTTCACTTGGTTTTCACAGTAGGTGTAGGAACACTACCTGCTTAGAAGTGTACTTCATACACTACAGCTGAATACAGACCGAGCACCAGGCGAAAGCATCTGCATCCCTGAATGCAAGCCGTGCTTTTAAAAGCACCCAAAGAAGTTATTATTCCTCACCAGGTTTACTTCTTAATAGTTACTCATTGAAGTGTGATTTATATGATCATCTATCTGCATATTTTCATGCTTATCTAGGAAACTCCTTTACTTCTCTGCATTTGCATGCTAATTCATTTAAATATAGATGTCTCTTCAATAGTTCAGATCAATGTTGCATTTATCTCCTCTTCAAATTTTATTCTTCTATCATTTCACATTTTTGAAGACACTCTCAATTACTGAGTAAGGGTTTTGAATTATGTTTGCTAAGGGTGTAATTCTGCCAGTTTTACTCTAATTGTTTTGCCTCAGACACAAGGTCTTAGATTTCAAGGAGACCACTTGCAAGGTAACATACAATATGCAGTGAGAGTAAAGATGATGGATTTGGGCCCTGACTGCTTCCCTCAAGAGGATTTGCTGCAATGAAGATATTTCTGCTTGACAGGTTTATTATTCAACATGCAATAATTTAAGATAGCAATGCAAACTTCCCCTGCCGTTCCACACTATGGATTCAAAACCAATATGGACTGAAATGCATGAGGAGGGAAGAATGGATTTCTCAATCTTCTCTGTTTAAATACTATTCACTTTTTAGCATGGAAAGCACATTATACCTGTTTAAAAAGAGAAAACTATTGAATTAACAGAACAAGTTGCTTATAAATACCTATCTTACCTTTACATTGAAAAGGTAAAACATTGAAAATTAAACATTGAAAATTGTTTTACTGAACTCTGTAAAATTTAAACACATAAATTGCAGGATTAGTTTAATTATGCAGATAAATATTTGTAGATTTAGGAGATGAAAGGTGTCCCATTAAATAAATAAACAAACAGTAATGTTAATTAATAGCATGACATTATAAACAACTAATTTTCAGTATTAATCTAGAAATTAATTTACTATCATATACATTTTGGCTCGGGTTACAGATAGCACATTATCAACCTACTTCATCTTAAACTGTGAAAGTTATTCTACAGTCTAGTAATAAAGTCTGCATTCATGGATTTGCAAAGATAGGATGATTATAAAACCCATGATAAGAGAAAAGTATTCTGATAAGTAATGATTTCCTGGAATATCTAAAGATAAACCAGGTAAAATTCAAAAAATGTCAAAATATTTTACTTTAAGTTTTGAAACTCTTGCTGAACATGGCAAAAGTAACATAACAGCAAATAAAAATTAAAAAAACTGCACTGCAATGATTGTAGAAGTATTGCCAATGTTCCTGTGCTGCTGACTGAATCTCTGTGTGTGAACAAACCAGTCGTCTTTCATTCTGCCCAACAGGAGAGACTTCATTTCTGTCTTTAACTTCTGAGGTTGGAAGGCAAAGGAAAGCTGAAGCTCTTGAAGGTAGATTTGATTTCATTAAAAAGGTATTTTGAGATTAGTAATGACACTTTTAACAGGAAGTGTATTTTAAAAATCATTTTACTTTTGCCTCTGTAATACAGAGACTTAAGGGCTTTTTCATATTTCGAGAGTGAAAGTGTAGAGAAGAAAGTTTTTCTATTATGTTTCTGCCTTTCAACAAATTGTTAAATGATCTCATCAATACATAAAGCAAGTTACATGCTGGCAACTTGTGGCTTATAAGCAGTAAACAAAATATCTCTGCTACTTTTATATATTTCTTACCTCCTTTTTTACAGGATGTCAAAAGGTTTGACAACTGATGGTCTGCAACTGTCTGGGATTGGCTAATTGATTGCGAATGATTCATTTCAAATGAATGTTTTAGAATAAATGGAGAAGCAGAAATCTCATCCAAATTATTCTGGAATAAAGAATACTGGTTTAGGCACATAAGAAATGTATTAATTCCACTTGCTTATGATAACTTACAGCTGTGATCTCATAGAGAGCAACTTGTTATTTTCCAAGACTCTCTGAAGCATCTAATGCTAGATTTAAGTTACACAAGATTCTTGTGGCTTTCAGCAACACCGACTTAGCACCCGTGTCACAAACATTTGTTTACTTTTTTCCATTTAACTTATTTATCCCCTTTCCTCATGCAGTTAAATCATAGCATGCACTGTATGCTGATTTCCTCTCATAGTTAATTTGTATCTTTAGAAAAAGCTATAGGAAGGTATTAATCTGCTTAACATTTCTAAGTACATCATCCAAGGGATTTTGTTTTTTTAATCTTACATATGCTCAGCAGAGTTACTGGCAAAAACTGTACATTTTCTCCATTTCATCCTTTCAACATCAAATGGTAAGCAGCAAAAATTGGATCAGACTTCAAAGACTATGCTGTGCTCCAAGTCACAGAGCGACTCCTCCATTTCACATATTGAATTCGAGCAGGATATCAAAGTGCTACCAAAGAACCTCAGGTCCTTACTAAAAAAGAGTCTCTAACATCTGTAGAAAGTGAAGTGCACAGACAAATCACCTCAGGGAGCAGCTAGCATTTATTCTCAGCAGCAAATTTCCAGCCTTTTGATTCTCTTATTCACTGTACCTCCCTGTCTCTCTACAGAACTAAAGTTCTTAGCAAGCAGGCTTTTGTCTCAAAGACTTCAAAACATCACTAACGGTTTCATGTTCAGATGGCTATGCCAAGCAGACATGAACACATTGCAGAACTGTGGACTCAGGAATTTGAAGTTATAATGGGATGTTGTTTTAGAATATAAACTTAGTAATACCTTTTTAGTTTGTTTGTCAAGAAAATCAGGCACCACGGGAGAAGACTGGTTACTGGTTTGCTGCCTAAAAGCGAAGAAAAAGAAAAAATTTAGTTTAAATATTGTAATTTCTTCACTCTTATAAAAGGTTTACTGGCATACACACTTTTTTTGTTGATTTTCCCTTTTCTCCCTCCCCCAATTTCTAAATTTGCATATACAACCCATTCGGAAAAAAACCCCAGACCAGTCCCATTTCCTCTTATAAGAAAGTGCATACTGTTAAACGCAGCAACAGGTTATAAGCAATGAATTTGTCATTAAAAATTTGTTGTCTGTGCAGATGTGTAAAATGAGTTTACAAGAATTTAATGAAATTGAAGTAATGTATTAATTTGCTAAGATTTTATATTAATTTTTTTTTCAAGGGCTGTGAAAAGCTATTTTCACACAATTCAAACTTAGACACTCGAAATCTGATGGATGAGCAAGAAGTGAAACACATGTGCTCTCCTAAAGCCATGGGGGTTAAAGACAGAGCAAGAAGTAAGATGTCTTAGATTCTTTGGCTATATCTGTTACTATTTTACCATCATATTATGTCACCATAAAAATATTAAAGGCCAACTCCTACTTCATTAATGCTGATTAAAGTAACATAAAAACCTTCTGCAGGCTGTGATCCTCATTGTCAGGCCTTTGAAGTCAATGGATTTCTTCAACAGTAAAGTCCACCCAGACAGAACTTGTTTCAGAATCTCCAGCTATGCAATACCAAAGTAATTGCTACCAATTTCATTTAGTAGATTAAAAAATTTGAGGCTCATGGAAATTATTTGGTATGCTCACGGTCCTCAAACTTGGATTCAAACAAAGACTTTTTCATTGTCAAAACTGAATGAAGTTCATAAACATGGTAAACAGTCATCTTTCTGTAATGTTTCAATTTCATGAGGGAACTTTGGACTTGCATGTCAGATAAGGGGAATTTAAGTCCCCCTTTATTCTTTGACACAAAGAAAGAGAAGAAAAACATTTGCCCTAAAATGTAAATTGAATTTAAACTTGTGTTTTCCTTGGAGGAAAGGAAGGGATCCACTTTAGAAATGCATTATCATTTGGTACTGGCACACTTCTTAAAGTAGAAAGTAAAACATAAGTCTAGGACTGTATTTTACACTGCATTTGTGCATATACTATATTATCTGTAAAGTTCTTTATTACTATTTATCTTGTATATATATTATTTAGATAATAATTTATTTAGTGTCACTGGTTAGATAACCTGCCACTTTTGCCCAGAAATTCCTCAAGCATTTTTGAGATGGTGCACTCCCCTTTTCCCCAGTATTTCTGAAAATAAATCAAATACAAGGTAAAAATTATTAATAATCCTCAGATATCACTTTGGTGGATGTCAAAATCAACATTTGCTGTCAGATTAGTATGTTGCAAATGGTCTGCAAAGCCAAAACCAGACTGAATCATCATATAAATTTAAATATTCAGATTTTGGAGTGGTTTGGATCTGTATCTAAATAAGCAGCATGAAAACAATCTTTGTCTTCTACTAAAAAAACACACAACCTTGCACAGCTAGGACCTTATATAATTGTTAAAGCACAAAGACAAAAATCAGCAACTTCCCTTCTGTAAAGCTTAAGTTAGCAAAAATCAGCCTCTGGAATTTGGAAGCCCTAAACCCCAACTCTCTGTCAGAATCCCAGTGATGGGTGGGATTTTTTCTGATTAAAACAATCCTAAATTGGGTTGTATTTGCTGCAATGGAGCCCAACCTTCCACAGAATTACTGCTGCTACCAGAAGTATGCACTTGAGTACTAGTTGTTACTCAGGAGCTTCTCATTGCATTTTTCTCCCCTTGTCCTGACAAGATGGGGAATGGCAGAACAGCTTGGTGGACACCTGGCAGCCAGCCAAGGTCAGCCCACCACAACATCAAACTGGCAGGGAATACTTCTGAAAACGTGGAATCAGCTGCAGATCTGGGTTCATGGGCCTGGTTTCAGTCAGGCAACTCAACAATCTGCTGCTGACTGTTCAGCTACTGAGCTGTAATACGCCTCAGTCCTCACATACAGGCTGTCTATAAATCACTCCACTAGCAAGAAACATTGGAAAAAGAAAGAAACATTGATTCTTAAGGTCTGTCTACACATCTGTATAGTGTATAGACTCACTATCCTTAGCACTGAAAGCAGCTGAACTATAGCAACATAAATCTAGTAATGGAGATTAACTTATGCTGGAGAAAAAATACCTCGTTTTGGAGTTACTCTGGCCATTACCAGTATTAATAATGGCCCTTTCACTTTCATTATTTAAATGCTTTGGAAAATGTTAGAAACACTACTGGGTATTCTACTAGAAACAATACAGTTCATTTTGCAAAAGCACTATTTTATGGAATAGAAAAAATTCAATCCTTCCAGCAGGGGTAGATGAAAAATTCCAAAGGGGTAGGAACGAGCAAAAAACTAAATGACACTAGAAAATTGTGCCCAAATTCCCATCTAGACCTTTGAAAATCCTGAGTAACTAAACTTAGGAACAGTAATTAGAAGCTCACATGACATCAGAATCAGGCCCATGGATTCTACTGCATGCCACAAGGATTGTAGACTTCCTATTTTCAGCACAAGCAATAATCTCAGTGTTTGCTATGATTAAAAATAGGAAAGTGAAGCTATTAAAGGAAACCAAAATGTCTTTATACCAGCTATTCTTGTGGAAAGAAATGAAAATTAATATTCAAAAGATGCCTTATACAAGAAATTGTGATCTTGCAATGTGATCTTGACGAAAACTATAATCATCCAATGAGAAAGTATGGGAAAGGTGTAAGGGAATAAATTATCAAGACCCAATGGCATTCTTCTGAAGATTCTGAAAAAAAAAAAGGTTTAAAATGTAGAGATGTGACCCTTTAAATCAGCTCTCCATGAAGAATAGAAGCACATCAACATAGCGATTATTTTTCTTTTTGTTTTAATCAAAAGAGTTCTTGGAAAGTTTTGTTGTTGACTGACAGAGCGAACCTCACTTTAGTGAGATGAAGGCTGCAGATCAAGTCAAAGAAACCACAGCAAAGACAGAGGAGCTTTTATAGGAAACAGGAGAATTCACACGAAACCAGTTTGTAAATGAATTTGTGCTCATGTGACTGAAATCATGTTTAATCTCTCAGTGATACACAGGATACTGTGATTATGTGCTAATCCACCAGTGCCCATGCAGGTAAATCCACATTTTGTGCTATTTCAATGGGCCTCCAGCTCTAGCAAACCATTGAGAAATGAACCTCACTCATTTTTCAGACACAGCAACAATGACACTGCAAGCAAAGCAGACGTGGAGAATTCCTCTAGATCCATTTCTATACTTACTTCCTGTACTGATGCAGCAACAGCTGGTGGCACTACGATGCCATAAAAGCTGGCTTGCAATGCCAAACCAGAAATGTTACAGTTCAAGAAGTCACTACGTGTTTGCAAATCATAAAAAAATTTTGACAAATCATCTAAGTCACGCCCATTTCAGAGAAAAATCAGCTACATCTATTTTTTTCCCCCATATATTTGCTTAACTTGATTTTAAAAACCTGCAGTGGTGGAGTGGCTGAAACTCTCCAAGGTAACCTACACTGGGTTTAACTCAACTTACCATTAGTAAGCATTTCTTGATCTCTAACCTAACATTCTTGTGCTGCAATGCAAGCCCATTATTTCTCTCTTGATTCTCAACAGAGAACAGTTTGTTTTCACATCAGCCTTTCATGACAGGAGAAATGATACCATATGACCCTTAGTTTTCCATCTTTCTTAGACATCTTCCTTTACCATGGTTTATAGAGATATGTGATCATTTTTGCTGCCAAAGGACTTGCTAATTTTCTTCAAGGGCAGTCTCTAATATACTACCTTAACCAAGTCTTGGCAGTGATGACAAAATGTTATGATGCACACGTGAGTTGATGTATCCTCACTGCTAGTAAATCTTCCAATGTAAACTTTGGAGCACTATGGACTTTCATATTGCAGTTCATTACATTTCATGTAACTGCTTCTAATTTCAATCTTACCTTCTCAAACCCTTGTACCACCACTCACTTAGTACTGATACAAACTTACTAATCAGATTCTGCTTCATCAGTCAAGCCATTAGAGAGCAGAAATAGACCCGTTTCCAGAACTTGACTTTCGCCCACATACTTCCTGTAGAAAAATGCTGATAATTATTCTTTGCCTATAATTTTTTAAACATCTAAGTTGGTGAGCCTGTGTAGCTTTGTACAGACTAATATACAATCTTGGTTCTGTAAGGCTCATGTGAATGTCATTACTAAAAATAATGGTTTTGAGAACCTAAGCTGACTAAAGCCTGGACATGACACAAAATAGGTAAAAAGAGAAAGACACGAGAGAAAAAAATCACAATGAACTCAGTTCAAGAGCGTGAACTGGTGTTGATGTCCAGTATCTTCTACTCTTAACACACAGAGCTCCAAAGGAAACCAAGGAGCAAGGGATACAAGACCCAACTGATAAGAAAGTCACTATGTGGAAACAGTGCCTTCTACACAACACAGCATGATGGCACATGTGTACATGTAACTAACTTATATTGTGATGTTTAGCAGCCATTGAGCTATAGTACAGTGAGCTAGGAAAAAAAATTAACAATATAGTAAGTGTTTCCCAGGGGAAGTATCAAATCAGTATTACTTAAAACAATTTTCATTTGGGAAGGAAATGGAAAAGATGATCATGGTGGAACATGAAGGTTACAGATACTTTGATGGGGTTCTAAAGGGATTTAAAGATATTTAAGAATGACAGCTCTGTCTGAACAAGAAGATGAACAAGGTAGCATAGATTAAGGTCCTTAGTCACTGAACTGTAGATTATCCTGCTAAGCAAGAAAATTTATGAAAAATATATCCACTAAAGATATGTCAATCTGACAAGTTCAAATCACATGACGCTTTAGAAAATAACTTCTCACTTCTCCATAAATTATTCCTAATTAGCTCAAAAGATCCCTAATACTAACTTGAAATTTTAGCTATGCCATTGCAAAATACAGGATTTTTTATTTCTGCAATGATCAATTGCAAAATGGGGGCAGACATTAAGGTTGGTGTCTGTGCTCTCTTTGTGAAACAGGAGATCCCATCACACTCCTCCCTTTTCTGCTGCCTATTCAGCTCTAAATAGAATGGTAAATCAGCTATTCAGCTGTGGTAAAAATGGCTCAGAAAGGCTTCTACTTTCCTCATTTGAGCCATGTTTTACTCATGTCTTGATCATGTTTGAGTATAAAATAACTGCCCCTTTCAAGGTTTGATTGTGATTCAGTTCCTTGATGGCGTGCAGGCCTCTCAGCGGCTGATGATGTCAGGAAAAGGCTTGGCAAGTGTTTCATACATGCATGGTTTTTGGGGAATAATTAAAACTTAGCGTCAGCTTCCCAGGTACACAATTATTCCCAGGATCCTGTTTCAGCAGGAGTCACAGGCACTTCCACAGATTTGTGAAACTGATGGAAAAACATTTTTTCAATGAGACAAAGCCACTTCCCTGCTAACATTTACATTATCTATTTCTACTCCAGTCAGAGATATTTGCCAACTCTCAATGCATCCTTAGTTACCTGTGACATCAGCTTTGCATTTAACTTGATAACCAAGTCAAGCACATAAATGCATGAAACATTTTAACATGTAATACTAAATGAACAAATGTGCGCATTTAATTAGAAAGCCATGTCATTTATTAGCTTCAGTTTGCTTATGTCCTGCATTCACTGACTGAAGAGCATGAACTAGGTGTAGAGATTCAATTTCTTCTTCTGAATTAATTTTTTTAAAGTATTCATTTCTTCTAAACACTTTTAAATTCATGACTTAGTAAAACTGAGTGCTTTACATATAACACTATAACTCAGCTTTTACACAGATCTTTAAAAGACCACCAGGCTGTTGCTCTTTTAATCTGTCTTTAATTAAGAACTGCCAGCAGTAATGGCACTTTCCCAACTCCAGGCAAAAGATATTTATCTATCTGACTGTAAACTGCAACCAGGACTGGGTGCAAGACCTGAATTACCAATCTATTTTACATGGACATTTTCAGGTCAGATATCTAAATGCATTTAGACACTGATTTCAGCGTCAGTTTGGTGGCTAAACGTCTTAATGTATATGTGGACTGTGTATATATGGAAGTTAACAAAACTCAATGCTATGAGCATACATGGAAAAAGAAATAACTTCTCCAGAATGGCTTCAGCAGGAGAGATCTCATAACCCTCAGTCACTGAAACTAATGAAAGGGATTAGTCCTGCAAACCCAGCCACCCGCCCTAGAACAATGCTGGTGACTCAAACGTAACAGATCCCTTTTGCCTCTCATAACTAAGGAAGTGTCACAGGAAGATTTGTCTGGAGTGACCCCATTGCTTTAAGTGGTAAAATACCTCCTCTCTTCAAGAAATAGAGCACCAGCATAGTTTACAGCACTCCTAGGCTTTCTGTCAGTGACAGAAAGTGTCCATCTGCTCTTGACAGCTCTTTTCCCTGTCTCATTGCTGGTCTGCAAGGAGCTTTTTGGGCACAGAAGGGTAACTTTCTTCTCTTGGACATTCAATAACATGCACTGCAGTGAATGCTGAAATGGTGAGCACTTGCAATTCTGTCTGCAATCTGCAGTACTCTAGGTACTTACAAGAAGTGCACAAAACCAGGAGAGCAATCCAGAGCAAACAGCACATTTCCACTAACTGGGAGATCACTGAGATGACTAAGCTGGAGGGAGAACTTGCTAACCTACACGTGGTCACCCTCAGAATATGGCAGATTTATAAGAGCTGGCTGAATCATGATGACAAATCTGCTCCTTTCAGATCTTATTGCGTGGGGAATCACTTTTGTTAAAGAACAGATAGTAAAGGATTCAACTTACCAGTCTTCACAACCAAAATCAGAAGTAGAGCAGCTGCTTGTAAGCTGAGGATCTGCTACAAACTCAGCGCTGGTTTTCAATCTTGCGTAGTTTTTACGAACAATATACCCCCTAAAAGCTAAAAAACATTGAATCAGGAAGATTTTGCAGAAACTGAAACTGGCACTGCAGCACAGACCTGAATGTCTCCAGTTTTTACTGAATTTGTGTACAGGAACACTTAGCAGCCCACAGGAGTGACCCCAATGTTTGCAATGTTACCGACACCCGGACATTCTACAGGGCCTTACACTCTCACTGTTGACCGCTTGGCACAGTCCAGGCAAGGAAAACAGGCCTCAAAAAGAGAATGCGTCTAATTTAAACATTAATCCAACTCAGAATGTATTAAAATAAAATCACTCCCAAAACAACTTCTTTAATCACAACTTCCCTTTGATTTAGTCATAATTTTACAAAACCAGAAGCTTAGCTTTCTTTTATTGTGGGACAATGGGGTGCAGAGCCAGGGACAGATATATTCAGTTAGTCTTCTCCTATTTTTTAAATTAACTGTAACCATGATAAAACATTTAAAATGCCTCTCATAAAATCAGGGAAAAAAATTTATAGACATTAGAATTTATACCATTCCTAAAAAAAGAAAAAAAAATCATAGCGGAATGATATGGTAAATAAAATGACAATTAATAACATTTTGAGGATAGCTACATCCTTTTTTTTCCATAGATTGTCTCTGGGTTTAGGTACCTGAATACCATAATTATTTCTATAGTTCTATCTTGCATTCTTTACACCAGTGAACAGTAATAAAGCTCCAGCACAAACCAAAGATAGTAATGCATACTGCACTTAGAACAAAGGACTAAAAAGGCTGCAATATAAACTCACAAAATTTAAGATTTGATTTTGTAGGGTTTATTTCAAGCAGTATTTTAAGTAGAAATACCTAAGGGGAGAAAGGACTTAGTAATGAAAAAGTAACTACAGTATCAGTGCCATTGTTTCAGTGTACAACAAGCTGAATAAGGCTGAGGGCTGTGAGAGAAAGGAGCTGTGTCCAGCTTAGTCCAGCAGGACTGCAGTTTTAACAGTGAGACAGTATGTAAAAGAATAGTGGAACTAAGCTGAGGAGATAGGATTTTTTTTTAAATGTTTCCTGTCCAGGACAAGCTTTTATGCACACTAAATGCGCACAAACCAGAGTAATTCTGAAGATTAAATACCCAAAGAAGAGCAGCCCTCCCATTGGGGTCCAGGGTTACATATTAAAGGCACAGATAGGCACAGAAATGAGGTCTAAGGCAATCTCATGCAGGATCAGGATCAACACTGTAGATTGCTGAAGGAAATCAGGAGGTAGGACGAATACTGAATAAACTGAGGAATGGAGAAACTGATCAGAAGATTAACAAGATTTCTCTGTATCTCACACTTCTGATTTTCTTATGAAAGCACTGAGGTTTCTGGGACAAGAAGCAACAAAAGTTGCCTTTTAATGAGAGGTTATGAAAATAAACAACCATTCACTTTACACAAGTCATGACAGAAGTTTGACCTGCTGAGGTGTTGAACCAAATACAGAGCTCAGGTATCCTGAGGCTTGAGGAACTTTCCACCCTTGATACTCCCAACTAGGAAAGCCTCCTATCTGACAGAGATGGGCCAGGTTCTCACTTGTCCCATGTGGTCAGGCTTCCAATCCTTAACTAGTCCCTACTGACCAGCCAAGATCCCACTCTGCTCTCAGCAGCAGAGACAGCTGGCCAGCAGCCACCTCTCTGCAGCTGAAACATGCTGAGTGTCAATCACTTGATGAACTACTATAAAGTAGCACTGAAACAAATGAACTGATAAGATAAACTTCACTTTTATCCTTTGTAGCTTCTCACCTTTTTGTACTTCTTTGCATGTGTGTCTACAAAATCAACCCTGATACTTCCTGTGATTTTATATTTAAATATTGTTTTTCTTTTTATTAGAGATTCTTACTAATGTCCATATAACCATTTTGGTCTTTGCCCCATCCACTGTGTAAAAATCTCCTATATCTGACTTAATAAACACAGTTTTTGCCCTATCTTCTATATTCATAAGTATTTTCAAAATCAACTCCTCTTCCCACAAGATGGTTTCTAACTTTCTTCCAAATTACCTTGAATTTGAAAGGTAAATAGCTGTATTTTTCCTACTTTTGACTCCTGGAACAACTGAAGTACAGGGTAAACAAACTTCTTTAAGACTCTCAAAAGCTTCATCAAGCACAAGTAGGACTGCATCTTTTCAACATTTATTAACAGGCTCTATAATGCTTCAAAAGAAATACATATGCAGAGAATTCTACTGGGGCAGTCTAAGAGGCTGGGAAGCTGCTCCATCACAGCAATTTGCATTACTGACTGGTGCTGGTTTTGACACTAAGCACTTGGCTCAAAGAGTGTGAAATTAGCAGACTCATGTTGCTACTGCTCCATGAACAATCACTGCATCATTGAAGAAGAATGATTACCAGCTGTCACCTAATTTTCACCTTATTCAGTCTATATTTCAAACTTTCCAAACAGCAACAGTAGCTTTAACCCTGATCTTTACATAGCCAAAGATGACAGGATCTGACAAGCAACATAGGAACTGAACTTAATTTTAACACTTCTATTAGTAACTTGGTGTTAAATGCTTTATGTGCCACAAATTAGGACATGAATTTTTACTTCTTGTACTGATCATTTTTCACACAAAAAGAGTTTTCTTTCAGTTTCGGCACCTAGTAAACCAAGAATCTATTTACTTCAGGGAGTCTGAGATGTGGATCTTGCAGTTACAAACTTTTAAGGTCTAAATACCAAGGCAATATACACTACATACAATAATGCACAATTCCAGATAGTAAAAGTCCAGGCATTTGCCTTCTGGGTCCCACAGGAAATATAGAATTACAGAGCAAATTGTGAAGCACAGTGTAAAAAGATCAAAGCTAAACAATCACAGGTCTATGAGAACTATAAAGAAAGGAGATGAAGTAGTTTTAAAACAGTAGAAGGATTAATTCTCAGTCATTAAAAAATCATGTGAAACAGACTTTTTCTACGCATACACATTTTTACTCTCTAACATCACCTAAAACAGCATATAACAGCAACTCAGAAGTGAAAGCTCATGCTTGCTAAAGAGAAGGTGGTTGATTTCCTAAGAACAGCACATCACTTTCCTAATTTGTCTAGTTAAAAGAGCATTCAACAACTTAACTAACAGCATCAGAGAGAAATTAGAGCCCACAAATCTGATTATTCACTCCATGCCAAATTAATTCTAATGAGCAGTAGATGGCATAGAGTCACATCCTTTATTGGGTGCCATGAATACTTCCTCTCTTTCACTTCTCTAGATGGATATTGGGTGATGCATGCTTAACAGCAGAAAAAAACTCCTAAGTTCTCCAGCAGAAGTATTATGAGAAAGAAGTTATGAATTCTCATTTCCAAGCAGTAACTTTCACTCACAGTGACTATTAGCAAGACTCACTAAGGCTGTCATCAGGTCTGGTGTCACTGATGCACATCAACACTTGGACATGGAATGAGTTGCAAGGAACCAACAAGGATCATCAAGTTCAACTCCTGCCTCAGCACAGGACCATCCTCAAAGGTCACATCATGTGCCTGAGAGCACTGTCCAAATGCTTCTTGAGCTTTGTCAGGCTTGGTGGTGTAACCACCATGTACCACAGTCTCTGATCTTGAGACTTGGTCAAATAAAAAAGTGAAGATGACTATGAAATTCTGGCAATATCAGCAAGGAAAAGGAAGAGATTTTTTTAGCATGGAATCCAGTAAGAATAGTCTCCATTTTTTCTCCTCAAAATCAGACATTTGGAGGTTGACAGAGCTTTTCTCAGAGATGGGGATGGAATATAAAACCCCATAGTTTAAAACTATAAGGCCTTCTCACTTTTCTAAAATGCTCCCTGCATATGAGCATTAGAGACATACTAAACATGAAGAATTACTGGATGCTGTAAGCTAGTACAGGACACAACGAGATGGGAGAGTAAAGTTAACCATAGCTGTGCAGCCGGTACAGACCAGTCTGGCTTACCCTGACTGGGAAATCAGGATAATATGATAAATCAGTACAGCTGCCATTGGAGAGACATGTCTTCAATGTTTTTTACACTGAAAATGTAGTTAGAAGAAGGAAAACTACTGATTAAAAAATAGGAAAATGGATCTGCTACTTAGGAGTAGTTTTCAAGAAAATTTTAAAGAAAACAGTTTTTAATATATTTTAAAGTGCTTAGAAGTTTTTGGAAGATTTTACTTGTGTAATTCTTACACCTGTACAATGGTATTAGCTGAGTGCATGTACACACACACACATATACATAGTAATAAAAATAGATGAATAAATATTGGAATAAATATGCAAAAATTTCTTCCTTGTCTTCTACTGAAACTAACATTATATTTTTGCTGCTGCAAGTCCCAAAGACAATGCTTTTATTAAAATCTTACATTTATTATAAATGGAAACCAGTAAATTGCAGCTGTTCTCTGTCCCTCTTTTTTATTAAAAGGGAATAAATTTTGCCAGACGTACAGTTAGAGATATGTAAGCAACACTTCACCAGCAGAAGTTACAGAAAGGACGCAATTTACAAGGGGTGCTTCCTTCTGAACAGCCATCACTTCTTATTTAAGGAAAAGAGCCCAAATGTAGAGTTCTTGATAAAGAACTTTCTACTACAGTATGACATATGGTGAGTGTGCGAGCACGTGTTGGAGGAGGAGATGGTGGCTCAGTGGATTAGTCATTTGCCTTTCACCTCTGGAAGCACAGTTAAACTCACTCTTGACCAGAGCTGCACAGTATATTCCAGATGGCTAAAGTGGACCTAATTAAAACAAATTCAGTGATGTCACCTCAGATCTAAATGAATTGCATGCACCACTCATTTGGCATTTTGGCAATGTCAGTTCACAAATAAAATAACCAGATTAAAATCCTCCCTTAAGTCTTTTGGGACAAGTCACACTGCATGGAAATACATGCTATCATAACTAGAAAACATACTTTCATAATTGTATTATCTGTTGCTTTAAATTCTAATTATTCTAAAATAAACATTTTATGAGACTTCAATGTGAGGTAAATAAATTAAGCAATATTTTAGTCAGATGATTCAGTGGATATACAATGATTTAAACCAGCTGTGAATCTGGAAAATAATTTTAAAAAATCTTTGACAATATATTTTTCCCCATGTAGAATTGAATTGAATTGCCCTCTCATGTGAATTGAAACACTGTAAATTCCAATTACAAAGAAATATTCAGAAATGCAAAGTATTGTTAATTCAAACACTTAACACAAAATCGTCCTTTACAATTTGTTTCTGAGTTAAAAAGTAGCATTTTCTAACCCACACAGTTTGACAAAGTGTGACTGAAGGAGGAAAGGTCCTGTTTATCCTGTGTACCATTTTAGCAATGAGTCTAATAACATCTCTATATTCTGAGAACCTGAGATGTAGATATGCTGAAGTAGGGTAGCTTTTTCTTCCCCATTTAATTTAAATTCACTAATATTTTGTTTCCTAGTGAGGGTTTCCCCCCATCTGAAATAATGACTTTTTATCTTGTAATATAATACACTCAGGAATTTTATCCTCATGTATATTGTGAGCGTTGTTTTTTTTCTAAGTTTGTTTTTTCTTCCAACATTTCTTCAATGGATAGTGAACTGCCGGGCCCACAGAGATCTCCAGACCACCAGCTCATGTATTTGAAAGGCATCTGTTTATTTTTAAAATGCAAATGCAGCCTACCTCAAAGACTGACTCGCAAGAAATGAACAATCTGAACAAGTCAAGAGGTTTCCAATCAGGAGCTGTGTTCCTCCTTTTTATCAGGCTATGATCACTTGCTGTCAAAACCACTTAAACAATATCCTGGAACCTGAATGAAGTCCCCCCACAATTAAAATGAGCAGGATAATCCTGCAAGAATTATTCAGGCAAATCATTTTTCACACAGTTTAAAGTAATGATAAGGTCATTTACAAAAGAAATCAGCGCCTTTGAAATGCTGACTTGTAGACAGAGGACTGCCTGGAGGAGGGCCATAGATAACAGTGAAGACTGGCCTCCTAACACTACCCTTGCAGTCTTTGGAACTGATTCTGATGAGGAGAAGGCCCAATAAGGTTAATACCCCTACTTTGATCTCTGTCAAAGCGTACCAGCAAGAATTAATTTACATTTCAGATGAAAAAGGTTGACAGCATGAAAAGGCATCTTGTTTCTGGTATGTGAATGTGCTGTAATAGATCGGGAATTCTGAAAGGAAGTTCTGAGGAAGCTAAAGGGATAAGCTGAGCGGCTGCTTTTATTGGGAAAGAGATGAAAGGAAAACAAATTTCAATATGCGCTGTTCTGTAGAAACATGTAAGCCAAATGCTTCCTAAATTCCAAGGCCTGCTTGAGCGGGGCAGGGGGGAGGGAAAGGAGAGGAAAGTACATATAGTTTAATTATATGGTTTTGCTAATGTGGATGACGAATGCAAACAATTTATCCCACTGCCTGAAATGGCTCTTTAAAAAAATACAAAAATGATTGTACTCCATTTTACTAGAAAGCTGGCTTGAACTACCCCCACACTGTAAGATGTGCAGAGAAGGGAGAGATTTAAAGTACCTTTTGTCTCCATGTCACCAGGCACTTGGACTGTGTAATGTTATGTAAACAATACAAAAACTGTCAGTGTATTGTAAAACCTGGAAAATGGTCATGATTAACAAGCATAAGCTTTGATTTGAAACAGAATAATTAGCATATTGAGAAGAGAAAACCTGCACAAGAAATATTTTCAAATAAGAAGTCCTAATATAGGTTTCCAAAGGCAGACAGAAAAGTGTTGAGGATTACTATCATTATTGCTAATATTGTTATTGCTATTATTATTCCCATTCTACTACAGTACCAAAGACAGGAGGAGCAGCCAGCCTAATACAAAGGTTCACTGTGTCACTCTTAACCCTGTAGTCCCTAATGTTTATTCACCTAGGCTGATTACTGAAACAGTCAAGTGCCAGGTTACGAAGGAAAACACTGTGTGTGTTGGAGAGAAGAGTACTAATAACATTCCTCCAGCATTAGGTCCAGAGGGCTCAACAGTGTCCCAATTGACTCCCACTGCCTCTGCTCTGCCATGTTTAAGACAGTATTTAAAAGATGGCAGGAAGAAACAGAGGTCTGAATGTCTCCCATGCGTGCTAACAGCAGAATACATCAGTGCCTTCTCTAAAGAGCTAAAAATCTGACTGGATAAAACTCTAAGTGAGAATGTCCCCTATAGCATCCAAGTGATAATGCTACACACAAGCTTCCTATTGCACCTGAGGTAGCTCTCATCCTAAGGAGCTGCTAATAGTGAGACTGTCATGGGTTAACAATTTCACTTTCCTTTCTTCAACAACAGGCTGTTGTAATCAAAGTTCAGGTACGTATATACTTGTAAAGGTAGCAAATACTCCAGGAAATAGTGGCAGGGGGATACTTGAAGATCTTCTCTCTGCACTATCATGAAAACAACTGAAAATGACAACATAAAGGAGAGGAAGAATGAGAGAGAGTACTTGTGCAATCCTTTGGTGCTTGTTGCTAACGCAAGAAAAATTTTCTTCCGTTCAATAGAATATACTGCATTTAACCCTAGAGCTTCATGATTTTACATAGCAGCACATATGCAAAGCTACAAATTATTATTTGATCCTAATGATATTCTGTTCCTTTTGGTAACTAGAATGGCATTCTCTTTTCTCCTGAAAGTCACAGTAATGCTTAATTTCAGAGTAGCCAACTAGACAACACAAAAATCAACAAATTTACTTTGTTGATTTTTTTTTAATCCATGAGAATGCTTTGAGAACAAGTTAAAAAATATTACAACAAATATTTTTCATATACATTTCAGACCATAAGATACAGAACAAGAAGTAACAAAGCTTAAGGAATTGTAGCACAGGAAACTGGTAAAAGTGATACTTGGTTTATGTGTAAACCCATTAGTTACAATGGTTTTATCTCAGTCTCAATCTTCAAACCTGGAGTTGGACAGAGAAGGTGTATTGCACTGCATCATATGGAGGCTGCCTCATATTGGCAGCATCTGAAAACACCATAGAGTTCACAGCATTCACAGCACTGGTTCTTAGATTTCTGTGCCATATGGTACTCTGCTCTCTACTAGAGACCTACACAGCCCTATGGGCCTGTTCCTCCAATAATCTCTTTAAAGTTTATTCAAATTCATATTGATACGGCTGCATAGGAGTCTGGCAGATTGTCAAAAGATTGGTCAAAGCTGGCAAACCCAGCAAGCAGTCATGACAAAAACCTGGCAACCTGCCAAGATCAGTGCTCCAAACAAAGACAGAGAAATGCATGTCTAGTGTCTTCCATTCACATTTTTAGCCAAGAATTAACTTAACAGCTTTTAATTACTATATTTTGCTTTCAGAGAAGTATTTATAAAAGGTCTAAAGTGCTTGATACCTATCACTGATATAATTTGACACTGAAGCAAAAATAATCAGAAGTAATGTTTTTGAAAGCTTTTGTTTGGACTTAACTTTTTTTTTGGCTATAAACACTGACACACAAAAAATCACCCACAGAAAAATAGGTGTTGGCAATTGAAATACTGTTTTAATTACCTGCCTGAATATGTATAGCAGCATCAGTTCTTCTGTTCCTTATTTCCTTGTACTTCCTGCGAGCTTCATATCCTCTCCAGGCTAAAAATACAAAACCATGTGCTGGAAATTACATTTATTTAAGGAATTGCTACAGAGTCTACAGGGTCAGAGATGTGCTGAAACTTTCATTCCTCCTGCCATAACTACTTCAGCCCCCACCCCCAATAGCTCTTCCCCACCCACCCACATGTTGAACTCCGGGTTCATGACTGCACTATTCACATCCTCACAACTTCAAACACCACTTCACTCATTCAAATTTTAATTGCCACCATGTGCTCACTGATATCCTAACTCAAAAAAAAAAAAAGGTGTGTCATCATCCTTGCTCACACAGTTCCCTAAATCAATACAAGGAAACCTGCTAAATTACCGATAATCAGCCTCTCAGGCCCATCTTTTGATGAATGTCTGCAATTCTGGTACAGGGCAGGGACATGTGCTACTGCATTTCAATTATAAGCTGCATGTTATTATAGACATACCTAACAATATTTTTATTTTGTGCACAAGCATCACATTCAAAATATTAAAATGTTTAAATAAAGACACTCCTAAATGTTACGATGACACTTTAGTAGAAGTAAATCAGTAACATCGGCATCAATGAGATAGAGAGAAAACACATGAAGTCATTTAGATTTCATAATAAACTGTAATCAATAAATTAACAATGTACATGCAATTTAACTGACTGAAATACAAAGACACTAAGTAAAACAGAGATTATGAACATTTACCTGACTGTATTGTAATAGCGCTATTTTCTCTTTTATCTTTTACTTTCTTGTACCTCCTTGCTCCGAGCCATCCCTTGATATAGGCTTGCATGACCACCACCCTCCCTATGACTTCTCTCAGGAACAAATTTAACTGCTCTATATGGTAATACTTAAGGAAAACCTGTAATGGAACAACAGGAAAACAAAAACAGTATTATAATCAGTATTATAACCTCTTGTATTTTGCCTTCTCATTAGTCCTTCAGCAGCCTATTCAAGGGTGTAATTGCTGAGAAAACTAGAAAAATACTGATTGTACATATCATAGCAATCTTGTAAATCAATTATTTGCTCTTGTGTACTTGTGAAAATTCTTTATTCCACTGATTATAATCACCCCATTGCTTACTGTGAGATTAACTTAGTTGCTTAGAGCATGGTGTTAATAACACCAAGGTTGAGGTTCAATCCCAGTATAGGCCATTTGTTTAGGAGCTGGACTTGATGATTCTTGTGGGTCCCTTCCAACTCAGAATATTCTGTAATCCTGTGCAAATAACTCCCACACTTACCCCCTTTACAAAGTAAATTGGACAGTGAGATCTTTTCAGTTATGAACAATTTTGAAAGATGACCTTCCTTGTCAGTGGAAACAAATCCTGGATTGAATTTGGTTTTAGATATAATATTGTCTAAAAGCATGCTCCCTAAGGAGGCAAATCATATGGGCACTTACATACATTTTATCTGGATCTTGGGCAAGAAAACTGTCACAGTTTTTCCTTTGTGTAATGTAAAACAACTCAAAGTACTGTGTAACATCCTTTTAAAAGAAGTCTATCACTCCATTTGAAACCATCAACAAAGGCTTTTGAGAGAGAGAGAAGGAGCTTACCTGAAACTCCATGAATGGAGAACGATACCAGCCAGGCTCATATGATGGGTCAAATTGTGACATTTCAGCCATGGCATTCTTAAGAAAATGGAAACTTCAGGAAGTCACTACAACAGCAGACACTGGCAGAGGTACTGTCCTTATCAAGGCAGCCATGTGCCTGCCGAATGCACTTTGGGGAGGCAGCCAGTACATCCCTCCTCTTGCAGCACTAACTCAGCTGGCTTGGGAGGGCACCTCCATAACCTGGGAAGCTAACTGGAGCAAATTATTTGCTCTTTTGTTCATTCATGCAGTACTTTTTGAACCCCTATTAGACATGATTTATAAAGGTATACTATCCTTGAGAAAATGTTAGCACCCCATACCTTGGTTTTCCCAAGAATCCAGTTGTCTAGTTTAGATTTCTCCAAAATGGCAAGACAGTTTTCTCTGCTGCCAAGGGGAGTCTCATGTGCCTTGAACGCAAGGTAGTAATACCTGCAAAATGTCAAAGAAAGAATTGAATCACAATCAATATGTACTTCCACTGTTTTTATCTAGCTCCAAGCTCTATCTCTAGAATCAATGGGCCAAATTCTTCCTTCTACTCATACATACTTCATGACAGCTGTGTCTTCATGAATCACGACACAGCTGTCATGAATAGATATTTGGACATATAAATGATTACAATAAACAATTAATTGGAATGATTATGATCAATTTTAGGAGTCTGGAGCAGACCCATACTAAACAATATTATCTTTTTTTTTTTTTTGTCCATGTTCCCTTGCAAAGAACAGCTCCTAACAATTTTGTTATAGCTAATAACCTATAGCTAATGAAACAGGGATACAAACATGCTTAAACTGAATTAAGAACCAGTCCCTTCCTACCTATAAAGCCATTATGCATTTATGAAGACTGGTTTTATAGTATTTAAGTAAACCTACTTGCAAACAATTATGCTAAGTAACAGCTAGAACATGTGTCAGTTAGTTTACAAATTTAAGGATATTTTAGCACAAGTGCATTTGGATGCTAGCAACTGCCACCTCAGCTCTCACTTATTAACTGCCATGTGTTGTCTTGGTGTTAAGCTGTACTTCTAAAGGTTTTACTCTATTTACATTAGGATTGAGAGGAGGTGGCCGGCTGAGCAAATCATTCTACTAATTATTAGCATGGGGAAGAGTGATCAGATGTTCTTTAAAATATGAAGAGAAGAATGTCATCAGTGATCTCAAAGACAGATCCCTCTGTAGCCACACAGACTCAAGAAAATATCCCACCTTATACTGAAGAAAATATGGAGAAGCAATTAGAAAATTTAGAATTCTGCAATATTTTATTTTTTTAAAGTCAGAATAGTATTATTTTATTAGTTCCAGTTAATCTCTATCTATTAGCTCCAGTTGTCACAAGAAAAAAAAAACCCACTAAAACAGTTAAGATCAAACAGGAACAAAATGACATCTGAAGTGAGAAGTACTGGAATAAGTTCTGGACCAGAGACACAGATATTCATCAACAGACATTGCTATCTCTGAATAATGATAAGAGATTATGTATTACTGAGTTATATTAAATGTAGTGACTTTCTCAACAATGTGATGTTGCAAATTCTTTAGGCAAGTCTTTCAAAGTATCAACTCATGCCTTTCAGTAGGTTTGGAGAAACGTGGTGTATTCAAAAGAAAAAAAGTACATTTCCTCCACCTTATTACTGAAGTTAATGATGCCAGTTTTCACAAAACAAACAGTACTAAGTTGCACTAATAAAACTCAGATTTAAAATATATGGATCACAAATATATTTTGACGTCATACAATTTCAACAGATAGCTGACAAATACATGGGGGAAGTCACACTCATAGTAAATTGCTGTTTGCTTCAAAAGCCAGTTCAGATGGCCATGTGAGTTACACATAGGGAGGGAGGGAGGGAAGGAAAGCAGGCGGGAAGTGACACTGGTTTTCTTGTATCTTTTAAGGCAGTTATTGGTGAGAATTTTAAAACCACAGAACAGTTTTTAGATAGCACTGATACAATAAAATATTCAAGGGAAATCCTATAATTCTTTAATTTTATCATTGGCATTCCACTTACTGAAAAGTCAACTTATTTGTGACAAATATCTGAGCAAAAAGTATTCTTGAACTGCGTGATTTACCTGCCTGACTACACCATTTTGTTCATGACAAACTTCATTATCTGTCATAGATAGCACCCTCTCCAATAGCTCTCTTTCATGATCTAGACTGTAGTCGCTTTGGTGCTCCAAAAAAACACATAAATAAAACCATGGTTATTTTTCTTATCAAATCCTATTTTAACAAATGTTTTTATAAATGTAAATGTATCTATAGTCTAAGAAAGCAAGCTATTCAGAATAGCAAGAACTTTACAAACCATAGTAGAAACTACATGGGAATAACTACTGATTCTGTATGTAAACATACTGTCTCTCAATATTTATTAAAAACTTCCTCTAAATGGTGATTTTCCAAATGTTTTGATTGATCTAACTACTGCATAGAAGACATCTGTACCTGCTCAAATATACTTACTGTTGCTTTCCAGTTACGTCATAGAATCACAGAATATTCTGAGTTGGAAGGCACCCACATGAAGTCCAACTCCTGGCCGTGCACAGGACATCCCCAAGAGTCACACCATGTGCCCAAAAGCATTGGCAACTGCTTCTTGAATTCTGTCTGGTTTGGTGCTGTGACCATTTCCATGGGGAGCCTATTCCAGTGCCCAGCCACCCTCTGGGTGACGAACTTTTTACTGATACCCAACCTAAGCCTCTCCTCACACAACCTCAGGCCATTCCCCCAAGAAAAGGCAGAAATGACTGTACTCATCAGAAATAAGGACTACCAATATGAGACTGGCTATTTATTTTTATTCTTTATTATTATCTATTTATTTTTAATTCTTTCTCCTCCAGAACTCCTTTTGTAGTGTGCATTCTACACCACATTAGGTCCATGGATTTGTGTTCCAAAGCTCAAAACCATGTGTTTTGTGGGTATTTTTAAGTAAACACTTTGGTTTAGTGCCTGTTTTCATGACTGAATCACATAACTACAGACACCCAAGTAGTTTGACATTATGTGCTCAGGACAATTGTATGGCAGCACGGTGTGTGCCACACAGGGTCATCCAATTATTTTATGTAATTAAAAATCTTTTTACAGGAATGGACCCTATGGAAAATTTTGGAGGAAGGTAAAATGTTTCACCCTTAGGTATCTGGCAAAAGCATGCAAATACTGTGCATGGTGAAATGGCAGAGAATGGCCTGAAAAAAAGCTTTGGGATATATACAACTGTTCATTTTGATTTACTGGTCTAATTTAATCTCTGTCATACTTATGTAAATCTACTGTGCAGAGTTCTCAGAGTTACCTCTACTTGCAACTACAACCAAGAAACCAGAAACTTATTTTCTGAAAAGTAGGGCTAGAAATCACATTTGCTTTCAGATGAGATGAAAATTTCAAAACTCTACCTTTTTATTTCCATATTTGCACTTGTTATTTCAGCATGAAATATGGCAGCCAGAAATATTTCAGTGTCCTTCATTAAACCAATACTTTTACTGTCATTTTAAAATATATGTTTATGATGCTTCATGTGCTATTTCATAAACACACACATACTTGTGCAAAAACATATCCTTTTCCTGGTTATACATCCTGCTTGAAAATTTCCTACACCTGGCACACACTCATCTACATGTTTCCTACAAGTACTTGACTAATCACATTCTCACTAGCAGTAAGACTAAGTAAGATGAAAGTAATTTCCCCTCAGAAGAACTGATTTCTCAAAGCTGATGAAACTCTGGAATTCTGCATTTCTTAACTAATGGTTTTTACTCTGCAATACATACTATTCTTCATGGATGTGACTGTTATTTCAGAAAAAACTTATATTAAAATGGGATTAACTGTACTTGCTAGTCATTAGAAATAAACCAACATTTTTTAAAATTGAATTTAACCTTAGAATGCAAAGCTAGGATGTGCAGAAGTAAGGTTAAATGCTAAAGACATCCAAATATGCAAAGATATGGAAAACTTCAGGAAGATGCTATGCATTAACTATCTGTTCAGGGCCAAGGCATTTTAGTGTTGCTGGTTTCAGACTAAATAAACTGACTGCAAACAAATGCTTCCATTTCCCACCCCCGCTAAAGGCTAAACTGTGGAAGTGTTCCATAAAATGCATTTAAACAGCACCATTAACTACTATACCAGTGTCTCCTACTGAAGTTCCCTTCACATTTCAGACTTAAAGGCTGCAGACATTCTACATAATTAACTCAAAACAGTAATGATTAACCCTTTTTCTCTTTAAAACAAATCTTTGTACTAAAATGTAACAACTCGAGGTGGATAATTGTATGTGAAAAGCATGAGGTACAAAATCCCTTTCTAGCCAGACCACAAACAGTAGGAAGATTCTCAGAATCATGAAATTATTTGTTCCTTCTCAGCCCTGGAACCAGAAACTATTAAAAAATACACTTTTTTTAGAACTACAAGAACTGTAAAATTACTTCAAAAAATTTCTAACTTGTATGGGTTGTATTGCACCTCTTTCAGAAACTTTCAAATCTGAATTCACAAAAATAATTAAGAGTATAAATAAAAATATAAACAAAAATGATACAACATCTAAGATACTCTTGATATTTATTAACAGATACCTAGCACTTATGCTGAAAATCATCTGACAAATACAGAATCAGAAATACTCTCAGAAAAGCCTAATTTGGTGCAACGTGCATAAACTATTCATAAGCAGCTAGAAGACTTTCCACTTCTAATGTTTTCCTATCATCTCCATCCTGCAACCACTTACCAGTGTTTTGTGAATGGGAAACATCTAGAAAGTGTATATGGAAGGTATAGTAGTTCACCATAGTTAAAGTGCATGGGAACATTCTACAGATGTGGTGAAATCTTAAAGCCACTGAAACAAATAAACATTTCCATAGATAATAGTAAAATCAAGGTATCAGGCAATGTTACAATTTTGTTTACAGAAATCACTTACAAACTTTAATATAGTGCAGGTTTAGTGTTAAAAGTAGGCTTGCATTAAAAATGCATCATTTATAAAGAAAGAATTTATCTGCAGCAAGTCTGTTGACTTCTCATTTAATTCAGTGCTTCCCTGATTTTGCATAAGCAAGTGCATCACCACCAAATTTCTGGCGTTAGAAGAAAGCACTTACTGAGGTTATATGTTTTACAGGATTGTGTAATGTTTGACCAGTTTTAATTCCTAGCTCCACTCCATGTAAAATGTGACTTACCAAGGCCAATGAGACTTTATGTGGTCATGAGAAATGTAACACTGGTGGTTTAGAAACTGTGTATACCGCGTGTACTTAGAGTGACCTTATGTAAATTTGTCCTGTGAGATTGAAAAAGCAGAAGCAGTCTCACTGGGATCACTGTTACAGTAACAGCATTGGTATTGACATGATTGTATGATCAGAGATCATCTGACTACTGCGGAATAGGTAAATGGCTTATAGTAAAAGTTTATCCTGCATCTTAATGCAGTACAAAAATTCTAATGTCTAACATAAACAGGCAGAAAAGAAAAAAGACAATCCTTAAAATGGAACTTGTGCAAAAGTTCTCAATACATTCCTATAAGCCAATGAAGCAACACAAGTATGGCACCATTTAGTATCACCAGCCTACTGAGTCCCTTATCTTCCAAGCGCCTGCACAGAACATGCAACACGAACGGAGGATCCAGCTGGGGGCTGTGTGGTGAGGACACACCTGCACACCACATCACGTCACGTGAGGCTCCAGGGGCACTCAGCAAGGAGCGCTCCTTCCAGTGGGACCTTCAGTGCAGGTCGCCATGAGAAAGCACAGCTCCTTTAAACTGCTGTGCAGAGCATGGTCACCACATGACACCACATTGCAGACACACCTGGTTGACTGATCAGCTTAATCACCTGCGCCTAAAATCTCAGATTCCAGCCTGAAAGCCATGCTGCTTCACAGCAAACATAAGACAGATGCGTGATGTCATGGGGCACAAGACAGGGCCAAGGGAGACACAGCGTCTAAGACTTGACAGGGATACTGTGTTTACAGGGACTGCAGATTACATTTTTCCTACTTTAAGTAAAAGAATATGTATATTTATATACATAAAACAGATGGCAATATACTTGGCTGAAGAAACATTGTGTGAATGAGTTACAATTAAGCCCTCTCCTCACCATCTGTTTTTTAACCCAATAAACTACATCCAGGTTTGCAAATAATCTGCTCTGCATGAAAACAGAAGACAGTAAAGAGTAACGTTAGACAGAGCTTTATCTTTTGTTTACCTCGTACCTGATAAACTCTGAATGGGTCTGCTCCCTGCCTTTGATTGTTTTGTCCTCATATTTCCTGCTAAGAGTTTACAAAACAGTATTATTGAACAGGCAGATAAGAAGCACACCTATTTGTTTAATAACATCAAGGGAGAAAAAATGCTGGCTCATCCATTTTGTTGTTCCGTTGCTGAAAAGGATCAAAATACCAATTAACTTGCTGGCTTAAAAAAATCTTTGATATCCTTACATTTACTGACATTTTGAAACTCTTCTTCATACTTGCCTAATGTCTTTTTGATTATGAACAAAGAAGTGCCAATCTGTTTAGCATTTGACCTGTTTTCTTAAACATTTTTATGTATTCAATTACTTAGTTCCTAAAAACACTTGACTAGTCATAGCTGTGAGTTGAGGAAAAATGTTTCTTGTTTTACTGATAGCTTTATAAAATATTGTTTGATTTTATTTGCAAGACCAAAAGAGAATAGAATTTGTTTTAAAATAAAGCATGAGCTGAACAAAGGAGCAAGAACATCTCCTTTCCCTCCTTTTCCTTTCACTTATACTCTGAACTTAGAAGTCTTTACTGTTGTGGAAATTAAATCTACGCCCCTCTCCTTCCCTTTTTGTGCTGATTTTCTTTCCTTAACAAATTACATCAAGTTAGACTAAAAACTTGGGGAGTAATTGACAAGACGCTAACCACAACTTGCTCTTATCTGCAAGGATATGGTAAGCTACAGTCAATGCTGGTTTTATTACCATTAGTTTTCAAGGATGTACTCAAATTCAGCACATTTTTGAAAGAAAAGTATCTCCTGATAAGAGAAGGCTTAATTTCCTCTCAATTTACACTAATTTCTGTGGAGTTAATCTTAGTTCACTTACGTGTAAATTGAATAAAAGTTGCAGTTAATAATTCTGCTTTCGGCTCCTTCAGGATATTGCAAATTGATTACATTTATTAATGATCACAAAAATGAATCTGTTAAATGGGCTCTAGAATGGTGTGACCTTACTAAAATTAGTAAGGTCATCAAAGACTAAGTGACATCAGCTGCTCCTCATATGACTCTCCTTCAAGGCCCTTCACTATCTTTGCTGCGCTTTTTGGACAATTCTGTATAGTTTTAATGCCTTATATTGTGGTGGCCAAAACTGCATGCAATATTCAAGGTGAGGCAGCCCCAGAGCAGAACAGAGCAGAGTGGGAAAATCCCTCCCTTGACCGGCTGGCCATGCTGTGCCTGATGCCTTCAGGACATGCTTGGCCCTCCTGGCTGCCAGTGAGCAGGACCCCCAGGTCCCTCTCTGCGGCACTGCTCTCCAGCACCTCATTCCCCAGTCTGTCTGCACATCCAGGGTTGCTCAGGTGGAGAACCTGGCACTTTCCCTTGCTGAGCTTTATTTGGTTGGTGTTGCCAAGCCCTCTAATTTGTCAAGGCCTCTCTGCAGTCCGTTCCTGACTTCAAGGAGACAACAGCGCCTCCCCATTTTGCACCATCTGTGAACCTGCTTAGTATCACTTCCAGCCTGCATCCAAGCTATTTATGAGGATGTTGAGGAGCACACGGCTGAGGATGGAGTCCAGTGGAACCCCATGAGTGACTGGACACCAGTCTGATGTCACCCCATTCACTATAACACTTTTGTGCCCAAACTGTGAGCCAGTTGCTACCCTATTACAATGACTGGTTTATCCAGTTGTGTGCTGGACATTTTGTCCTGAAGGATCCTGTGAGAGGCAGTATCAACAGCCTTACTGAAATCCAAGAAGATGACATCAGCTGGCCTCTTCCTTAGGTCAGCCAGGTGGGTTACTTTGTGATAAAAGCAAATCAGGTTTGATAAGCAAGACTTTCCTCTCATGAAGCTGTGCTGGCTGTGACCAGTGACTGCACTGTCTTTCAGGTTTTTCAACACCTCCCAGAATAATCTTCTCCCTAACTTTATCAGGCACTGAAATGAGACTAATGACTTGCTTTCAGTAGAATCATTAATTCTATATTGTCTGGATAAGCAACATCCAGTTCAAAAAATATCACGCCATGATCTAGCCATTCACTACTTGCTCCTACTGTTGCCTAAATGGTTCATGGTAGTGCTTCTGCTCATTGTTGAATCACCAGTCCTACACATTGAAAACCAGTAAATACCACACAAAGACACATTTAAAATATAGAGGAAACCATAATTATCATGAAGCTACATTGCCATCATAAAGACAATAGCATTTCCTGAATAAAATTTGTAATTTTTTGAGATTGAGAATATGTATTAAAGCCAGTAATAGCAGCCATGAGAAGGGTTAGGGTGAACAGAGTTCTGATTATCATTCGTGATATCTCTAAGATAAATGACTCTGCAAAGCTAAAGCTGAAGCTTTCATATCAGTTCATTCTTAAAAATGTGCATGTTCAGCTTCATATGATGGTTGAAGGTCAGTGACCTTCCAAAATCCTTGAATTATCTGAGCAGGATGCATAATTTCCACTTGTTGCCTCTATAGAGAGAACCATGGGGACAGGCTTGCTGCTTGTGCTCACTGTAGGTTTCACACTGACTGTTTTCCATTAGAGATCAGATATCTCTTGTAGTCTTTATCTCTGAAAGTCCCTGTCCTCATTAGACATTGGGACCCCACACCTATGAACAACATTTGTAGAACTTTCTGTATTTAAACCTAGAATGTATCTTACTGAATAGAATATTAGAAAAATAGCCCTATGACACAAGTCTTACCTTTTTACAAACTCCTCAAAGAGGATGCGATGGGAATACCCTTTCTGACGTATCTTGACAGTTTCCAGAATTCCAGTGTATCGCAGCTGCAGCAGAACTCTCTCATGAGAGAACATCAGCGCCTCTCGATCATCGTTAGGCTTAATGCAGCGGATAAAGTGAGGCTGTCCAACAACCATTTTGGATAAAAGATCCATGAGGGAATACTAGTGAAGAAAATAAAGAAGATGCACACACTTGACAAAAAACTGCAATGGAATGACTTAAGCAGGAGATTCATATTTGTAAACAGTTTGTAATGCTTGATTATATTTTAATCTGTAATGTTAATCTACATTGCTTTTTTATTCATTTTAAAGATTTCAGGTGAAACATGGAACCTATTAAAAATTTTCACTTTTAAAAAATTTAAATATTCTGAATCTGACCTCTTACTTTTTACACCTTTCTTTTCTCCTTATATAACATTTCCATAGTTGAAGAATGTCCATTAAAAAAAATGAAGTTGAAAATTGTCCTAACTATAATTCTACTGTAGACACATTTGATTGATCAAATATCCCCAAGAGAAATACAAGCTTTACCATGAAACAATCACTGAAATTCACAGCAAATGAATCTTTGAACCCAGGGAAGGGTTGCAAGAAGTCATCAGTTCAGTGCTCTGTCCACAGAGAACACCAGATGTATCTTCAACATTTCAGGTACATCTCTGTTACATAAATTTTTCAGAACCACTGAGAATATCAAGTGCACAGTCTCCTTAGAAATCTGTTCTGCTGTATTATCACGACTATTCATAAACTTCTTAGCATCTAACATAAATCTTGCCACTGAAATGTAAGTCCATTACTTCTTTTTCTATCCACCCTAGACACACAAACCAATTTAATCTGTTTCATTTTAAACTGAAATGAAAAATGTTTGATCAGAGCATATATATTTTTTTCCACTGACTCCTCTGAATACTAATACTCCTGCTCCATACTTACCTCATTGAGCTGTTGCACAATAAGCATGTGTTGTCAGCTGTTCAATCTCATATAACCATATGTGTCTCAAAATCAGTTACAATTCCAAGCTCATTGACATCACCTTGCCGCAGGTTGCACGTGTCTTACAGTCTAATTCCACACTCTCTCCCCCATTACACTTTTGTTTCTTTTTACAGTTTCTACAGAGCTGGCATTTGTGTGGTTCTGTGCAAGAGCCCTCCAAGTGCACATCTGTATGACAAGTCTGAATGTCAGTGTCCTTGCACTCTGCACAGCGAGGCAACATCTCAATATACACCAGCTTCCTCTATACCCTTCCTTAGACTATTCTACAACACAAATTGATCAGACACTCCTACACAGCTTGAAGCTTTGACTCACATTGGTTAGCACTACTCTGTGAACTTCCCTATTCTGCATGGCACAAGGGCAGCCCAAGAGCCAACTGCTGAAAACTTTTCCACTTTGCAATGATTGCAAGAAAAAAACAATGACCAAGAGTCTCAGACTAGCACTTTCTTGACTCCTAAGCTTCCAGTTCCAACATTCTCAATGCCCTTTCCTTCCTCAATGCCTGTTTGATACAAATACATGAGCAGAATGTGCATTACCTCAGACAGGATTACTACTGATAAAATGGCAACCTGTATGATTTACAACAGTACTTCCAAAAGATAGACTGTTTTTTACTTATGATCATAAATGAAAAATCTTAATCTTTAAAGGTATGTATGCCTCATCTTGTGAGAAAATATGAAGACTTTAGTAATAGGATCTGTTTTATTTGCACAAAATTGGTGTTCTGCTAATAACGAGACCTGTTCTAGACCTCTAGCATTTTAGACAGAAAATAGTCTAGGCTCTAGATTCTGTTATCAATGTACCCAATGAAATAACAAAAATACAAGTACGAGGAAACAAAGAGAAAAAAGCAAAGAAAAGTTTAGAATCCACAGAGGCCTTGTAACAGAATAAAAAAATTCTCTGATAATGCTCTTTGATCTTACTATCCCACAAATATTTTATATATATCTTTTGGTCTTCTTATCAAAATACTTGTTTTAATTTTAATTTTTGTACCCTAAAATAGGAAGCCATAGTTTGCCGCTTCATGTTAGTTGTTTCCTCAGGATGCCGCATAACCTCCATTGTGTCAACCTGGAAGAAAAAACTCTGGTGTTAGGACTGTTCCAGAAACACTGCAGATCCACCCCACTTTGCCTATGAAAGCTGGGTTCAGTTTTTGTTATAGTCATTCCTTCAGGTGTGAGTACTTCAGAATACTTTATCAGAGATAGCAAGATGCAGGATACACTCTGATTTTGGAGAGGTCTCTAAGCATTTTGAATTCTTTTTCATAGTGTAAGAGCACTCTAGATTTATGATAGTATAATACTCAGCCAGTGAAACAGCTGTCAAGTTGCAATACTTTAGGAACTGATTTCTAAAAGGCATTCCTTTTATTGCCACTACAATGGACTCCAACAGGACTTGTATCTATAAGAAGAGTTATCATATTTGTAATAGCCAGGAAGTAAATTGAACAGCCTCATTTGCTCATGTATGGAAAAAATACGGTAGGATAATGAGTGGCAAACAAAGTAGGTAGTCTCAGAACATCTAAGTCTGTTCCCTTCTCCTACTGTGGTTACTATTAATTACTTTATATTGCCATTTTGATGCCAAGAATCTCAGCAATCTTATCCTACCGAACTGCCACAGCACACCAATTTTTTCAGCATTGCAGAATAGTTGTTTTTAGAGGATATACATGGACAGTGAACATACTGCTCCTTATAGATTTCAGTTATATTGTTAGTACAGCTGTTCATATCAAAATGAAACCAGAATTTATGAATGAGTATAACTGTGGTTATCCATAACAAGCAGATTGTGTTGCTACATTACAGCCCAACAAAATTAAAGAAAATTAACCAGCATCCTGTTTGCATGGAGCATTAACAGCATTTTAGCATTCACTTACTTTATGGCAATTTACCATCTGCTCTGACCAGGTGGCATTTGTATAAACCAGATAATGCTGCTGTCAGCACCTGTGCTACACTCCCTGGACTTTGCTCCACACAATCTTTTCTAACACTCACTGACTTAAGAACACTCTTCTGGACACTAAAATAATTGGTGAAAGATTACAGTTCTCAATAAAGTAACCGAGACTCTTACCTTCAGGAGGTATTTAGGAGACTGCATGCAAAATATAAAGGAAATGAAGCACTAAGTAATAATAGATAAAAAAAATGGATTTTGTGTTGGGGAAGAAATCCAAAGAAATCTAGTGAGGTCAAGATTCAGAACACAGATGGCACAAATGAAGACAGAGCTCAATAAGGATGACCATAAAAATTTCAATCTGTTTTTGTAATCTGTGACGTTCTGGCCCAGAGTGGCATACATGCACTGGTATACATTAAAAAAAGAATAAAAAAGAGAGATGCAGTTTGTTAACAGAATACTCTGTAATATATTCCAGGAAAAAATGCCCGATCTGCACAGGTAACATCAAACATTTTATGAGTTTATGTGACAAAGTAAGTATCAATGAACTAATCAAACCAGCAGGCATGCCCATGGGGAAGGATATAGGAATGGTTCAAGATTATCTTGGAAAGACATCTAGTTTCTGAGGACTGTTATCTAAATCTCTAGTAGATGTCAGGTAGAAGACACAAGCCATAACAGTGAGCACTGACAGTAAGTTCAGAATAACTGGTAATATTTTTAATATTAAAGACACACAATTTAATTTTAAATAAGATTAAATAAAGAACAAGAACAAATAGCTTGAGGACTGATCTGAGCCCAAATGCCAATGAAAATGAGGTTTTAAATAGGACTCTTCTTTGTCTAGAAAAGCAGAGACTCAGTGATGTTTTTGCAGATTGACCACTCACAGCCTCCTATATCCATATCTCATACCTCTACTGATCAATAAAGGGCAGTATCATCTCCTCTTCACAGCTGCTTTTTTTCACCAAAACTGTAGAATCTGGCTATCTTGGGACTGCCACTCTATCAAATATGGCTTACAACTGCTGGGCTCCAAAGAGGTTTGGTTTGGTTTGAGGTTTTTTTGGGACAGCAAAGGCAATGAATGCACAGAAAGACAGATGGTCAAAAACACTCACAGAGGAGATGTAAAACAATTTTTCTCAGAAAATTAGGTTGAAAGCAGTATTGTTAGATTTCTCTTTCTATGAATGAAGTTGTAAATTCAGATCTCTGCAATTTGTAAGAACTAGAATAAATTTCCAAATCTTTTTGACAAGGAACGTTTGAAGTTTTCATCAGAAAAAATCTGATAGACCCTGAAGCTGAGGGGATTTTCTTGTAAGATTTTTTAAGAAGTTTTGTCTCTAATTAATGTTCAACACTGCTTGTCTGTGAAGCCACACAATTTTATGGTAGGGCAACAACCTCACGTACAACAGACAATAGGCCTTCTCACAACTGGCTTGCAGAAAGTGACAGAGCATAAAAAGAATGTCATGATCTAAGAATAAGAATGTCATGGTACCTCACACTTTAAATCACTAGCTTCTCTTTTTAAACAAAAATGAAGATATTTCAACTATTAAGTCACATTTTTACATGACAGCCATAGTGACCTACAATATGAATTCACATAATTACAACTGTAATGGAAAACAGCCTGACCTACAAAAGTCAAACTGTTTCATCACTAAAAAGATTCCTTCTAATAGTTTTGAAACAATATTAAAAGAACGATTTATGACATTATGTCATCTTATGAAGTCACTCCAAATTATGACTTTCTACATATTGACCACACCTGCTGCTGACATGGTGTGAAATACTATAAAACCAAAAAATATGTTAAGCAAAAAACCCTCCTAAATTAAATAATGATAAAAAACTTCCAAACAAAATTATTATATTTGGATTTTTTAAAACAAATTAAAAAATAATAATTTAAAATATGTTTCCTGAAATTGTTTTAATTAGGTGCTTTACAAATTTCTAAGAAATAGTTTATTTTATCTAAAAAGTATTGAAACTAACATTTTCTGAATAGTGTTGTACTTCTGCATGTCTTCTTTTAGCTCCTTTTAAAAAGTTTGAAGGATGAGTAAAGCTCACTTAAACAGTATTTATTAACTGACTGCGTTTAGTAAAGCTCTAGGAGTGAACTGCTCTATTACAATCCTGCTGTATCACTAAAATGCCAGCTTAGAAAGCTTGTGCTGAATATAGCTGGATGTAGAAGACAATGTGTATGCGACACAAGAAAACTGGAAAGGCCACCCTTCAGCACCGAAAGTATTTACACCAGACAGGAAATAATAGTCTGAAATCCACATCTGTATTTGCAGGTACAGTGAAGGATATAGACATCTGGATAACATAAATCACCACACCGATGTTTGAACCTGAGCTCCAAATACCAGAAGATAACATGAAGAAATAGAAAACTCAAAACATAAAATTTTGTAGACTTTTGAGCAGTTGCTGTTACCACTTTTATTTTAAAAATTTATTACTGTTTGCTTTGGAAAAAACCCAAACCCCCAAACCTTAACTAAGCTAACTCTAACAAGTACCACTTAGGAAGCAGGGAGGGAGTGTACATACCATCAGCTTCAAGGGACAACAGTTTCCTCACAAATTAAGTGTACTCAGTTGTAACCCTACTAATTGCCATAAAATTATCCTATCTTTTTTCAGTTATGCCATGTACTTTCATGGCAAAATTCAGCAGCATTTAAATTCTACAGCTCTTTTTACAGAATAGTGCTTTTGCTGAGTAATGTTTTTCCAGTTATCTACCAGTCACAAACACCTCCTGGTTTTTCACTTTCAAGTTGAATTTAAAAAAATTTTTTTTAAAATTATTTTGCCTTTCATACTGTTAAATACACTATTCAAATTTTACCTAGTAAGACCTCTTTCTAGATCAAAATTGTCAGAGGAAAACCTTGACCTCTTTGGAATAAAAGGGCTGATACTGATATCGATGTAACAGATTCCACTCCAAAGGTTTAAAGATTAGTAAATTGATTCTTCACTGAATTCTACAATAGGGTCATCACTAAAACTGGGAACCATGCTCCAAGACAAGGTGCATGTTACTGGTGGTAAAGGCAGACTTGTATGTGGTAAGAACCTCACTCTAAACCCACATCAGCTAGGTACTGTGTACACAGTCTCACTGCAGTATTTTATAAACAGCTGTGTGTTCTGGAAGGGAACACTACTGACCTTGATACGCCCAGCACTGAGCTGCGGAGGCAGAGACCGAGATGCTGCTGTCACTCTGGCTCTTGCTTGTGCCAAATTACCTGTTTAAAAAGAAAGAAATTCATACTGCAAAAACTATTCAAGAAGTTTAGAAGAGAAAAATTTTTACTGTGTAAAATCAGTTTGTACAATAGTACTAAAAATAGCAGACACCACCACACTTCTTCCACACCCCTCTCATTACCAATTGTGCCTGCAGAGCATTCAGCAAAGGCATGACAGAGTGCAGTGTTGATTTAGAGGGGAGGAAAAAGTCAGTGATAAGGTGGTATGTCACTGACCTTAGCTACTGAGCTGATGAAAACAATGACAGCACAAAGGCATACAGCTCAATCACTAGTAATCAATTTCTCTGAGACTCATTGAGAGATTTCAAAGAGCAAAAAGACGACAGAATCAATCTTGTTTCTATGAAATCACAGGGATCCTCAAGTGTTAAGACAGTATCTTAAACTCACAAACTAACAAGAGAGATGAGAAAATGATAAGACAGCACCATTTTTTGACCTTTTGACATACAATTCTCAATCTTATTGTGACTCTGGGTTTTTAAAGACTGACTCAATTTCCCTGGCAAAAATATATTGTGGTGTCAAGCGAAAGACTAGTGCCTTCTTTAAAATGTAAGGTATGACGTGTCCTAAACTTTTTCTTCTCTACTTGTAGAAAGCCAAAGTCATCACAAAATAGCTTTTCAAAATAAAGCCTAGGAGAAGAGAGAGGAAGTGATATTGGACTTGCATATGCAAGACACTCTGTATATTTCAAAGTTTTAGCAAGTCTAGCACAAGATGTCCAAATGTTTTCTCTGGCTATATCTTCAGAGGCTAAACTGTGATTAATAGCATTGAAAGAACCCTTTGAAGCAGGATTGGTGACATCAAAGCCCTAATCCATGGGTGGCAGGATTTTTATAATGAGTGGGAAGCATTTTAACACATTTCAAAGGATTTACAGCATGAATAAACAATAGGCCTCTGCAGATGTACCACACACCTTTCAGAACCAGAACACATAAATAAGTGTCTATTTTAATTTAAATGTAAATAAAGTGTTAACACTTCTTTCAGATGCTAAATGACTTGTTTGCATCAACTCCGGTGTTTAGCCGTTAGCTTTACAGAAAGGCAGTAACTCTAAACAGTCTTCAGAGTTTTGCTAAACTCTGCATTACATAACTAGTAAGGAGGCACGATGGGAAAAACAAAAACCAAGAACACCAAATCGCCGGTAAAGAAACCCAAACGCTGGGAATAATTCCCTAAGAGAGCAGAGCAAATCCAGTGACCACTGTAACATTGAACGGAACTTTTGCTCTTACTTTCCTCTGAACAAGAAAAATACCAAACCCCCGAAAATAATCTGGAGGCCAGCACTCAAACAGCACTCTTCATTCCACCATTCTGAATTCATTTAAAGAAGTATTTATCTTTTAAGCTGCTGGCCCTGGTATTGACACAACACTGCAAAACTGGCATGTCATTTCCTGATCTAACATAGGCTGTTACCTGACAAAGTAAATCATGCTCCAGAACACAAGGTATGGCCACTATTTTGGAAACTGCTTTAGGCTGTTATACTGCGTATGCTAATGAGAACCACAACTGTTGGGGAAATCTGGAATATTGATGCACATGCATGGTACATACTGTAAATACATGTATCTCTCCAAAGTTAAAATGAGGACTTTAATGAAGAAGTAGATGGTGAAATAATTTTTCTCCCAGTTGCAATTTTGTTCTTTTTCAATGTTAGAAATTACTCTTTTGGGCCTTTTTTAAAGCTAAAATAGCTTGCAAAGGTTGTTTTTGGCTAAGTTTCAGATTAGCAAGTCTAAAACTTAAAAACCTTGCACTGAAAAACTGGTAACACATGATAAAAGAGGAGAGTTGGAAGAAGAAAGGACTTTGAATCAGACTAAAATTTCACTGAATTTTGTAAAAATTTAAAAACTCTAATACTGAAATAAAATTTAGAATGGTTCTATAACTGCTCAAGGTTCACCATGCTCACTGCTGGCATTATGTTTCTAGGGTTCATAATTAATATCCCTGAGGTCTCCCTTAGTTTCTCATGCAAAACTAAAACTAAATGTTTCTGATCTGGTAAGCCAAGCAAATAAATAAACCTTTTAATTAATCACAAATCTTTAATGACTTCACAAACAAACAAAAATCAAAACCAACAAAACAAAAAAACCACCAAACAAACAAACAAACAACCCCAAAGTGTTCAGTGCCCACTTAAAAAAAGAAATGCTTTACCTATCGTGCCTTTGCTCAGTAGTTACTTCCTTCTAGGAATGGACTCTTACCAGTGCTTATTTCATGTGTAAAGTGAATTCCTATGTAATAACTTGTAGCATTACATTGAATCCATGGAAAAAATATTACTAGGATTTTCTTTCTCAGCTGAAACACAAAATGATACTTCAATAAAAATTTCTGAATTACTTACCCCTTCTAGCTCATGCTCAGGAAAAGTAACTACCAATCTTTAACATGTCTAAGCCATTAAAACTAATGAACAGAATTAATGTGGTTTGAAAATTAGTCTACATAATAAGAAATGTTTCACCCAGGGTTAGCATGGTGTTCACAGTCAGTAAAATTTGGCACCTATCCCTGCATTTGATTTTCATTTACAAGGTAATTTATACCTTAACACACAAAAAATAATTAAATGTTAAACCATTTTGTCAAAAGCATTAATATTTAAAGCACAAATATTTATAGGTAATTATATGGGTAGCTTGAACTGTCATGGGTTCCTTGAAAGGTTAAATTGGTTAAAGGGTGAAAGATTGCACTGTGCTTTTCAGAAATCCAGCTTCACACCAATTATATAGTCAAAACTTTACACAAAATACAAATTACACCCCTTCAGACCAAATGCTACCTACATTAAATCCAAGTCCATAAAACAGACCAACTAAGTAATATAAAACCCTCTCAAAATTGTCTTATGTTTTGGGGATTTTGTTTATTTCGGTTTTGGGTGGGGTTTTTTTGTGGTGTTTTTTTTTTTTTTTTTTTTTGTATGTTTTGTTTTTGTTTTGGTTTCTTTGTTTGTTTTTTGGTTTTTTTGAGGGAGGAGAAAGAAAGTTAATGTTGAAAGTTAGGATTCATCTTTCAAACATGTACATGTTAAATTTTACCCACATGCACTTCAGTTCAATGGGACTGCTCATCTGAACAATTAAGGCTCCTGCCTATGCACATGGAACAGAGACTGAGGTCTCTGGGATTCATTGCGACAATGAAGGAGTCAGTCAGACCTAATGTTTCTCTTTTTTGCCTCTGTTCAATAAAGTTAAGAATTAAGTTAAAACATTCTCTTTAATGCTTTGAGAAGTTTCCAAAGTTTGTGAAATGGTCTTAAGAGTGTTCAAGGGAAAAAGAAATAGCAGCACAAAATCTATGGACTCTGCAAAGCTTAGTGTCAATACTCAGCAAACCACCCTTTGTATTGAAGCTGTTTACAAGATCTCACATCTCTGCAAAAATGTTCTTCACTGATGCCTCATTTCAGCTAGGTGAGAAAGACCATATTATCAAAGAACTGCATCTCTTCTATTATGCAAAGCCAAGCAGAAGTTTTGAAAGTCTTCACATCACACACAAAGAAGAAATGTGTTTATTTTTTCTTTTTGGACTTTGGAAGTGGTCTCCAGATCTCCAAAAGGACTAGTCAGCATTCCTGGCTTCTCATTTGCATTCCTGGTAGTTACTCACTCTGTGATCTGGATGAATTAATGATTCAGTTGACTTTATGCACTAATTAGGAAAAGTACACACTCTGGCTGGATGTTCTGATGTTACCTATGGTTTGTGCTTCATTTATTCTTAGGTGATGGCTCCTGTAAGCAGTACCAGGCAAATATTAGCAATATCAGCACTGTATTTATAATCTCATTTTGGTTATGCCTGCAATAGATCACTCATCCCAAAGTAGGAGCATGCCAGGTAAGAAGTATGTTAAGCTTTGACATAACATTCAGTTTGTGAAGTGCAAATGTCTTACAGAGAAAAAGTCTAATGACAATGTCACCTTACTGTACATGTTGCACCAGGGATATTGCTATTGTATAGAGAGCAAGTACAAGCTCTTTCCTTATCCTCATGTATTTTATTAATTTCTTTCATGCTTTTAATTTCTTTCATGCTTCTAGTTCAGATAAAGAGAGGTTACTTTAAACACCATTTAGATCCAGTATAATATGGTCAGAAATGCTACAATGCATTCATATTTCATTGAGGTTACTTCTAATCACAGCTAAGCACTCAAACTCCAGAAGAGGTACAGGGCCAGACAATGTCTTTGACATACTCAGAATCTTCTCTGTCTTTCCTTTCAGTACATTTTATCTGGCCAAAGGAAGTCGACTGCTTATCTCCATAATGCATTTTCATCTTCTGCTACTGTAAGACTAAGCTTTTAGCTCAAGTACAAATGAATACATGCACTTTTTTTATTGGGTACTAATTTGAATCTGTCTATCAAAACTCTGCTCTTTTGAGTCATTGAGAGTCACTGAAGTAATTTAAGCTAATCTTGTGCAATAAAAAAGCAAAGAATCCAATTTTCTCATATACTTTACATTTTACACAAGAATGTATTTATAAAAATACTGTCTGTAGAGCACAACTATCAATACAGATAGACTTCAACTACTGTTTCTTCTGAAAAGACAATTACTTTATATTCAAAATAAAATCAAGAAATACTATTTCCAAAATCAGATACATATAATCAAACAATCTAATCAGCATAAAAGCTTAGTAATAGTGAAGCCCACCTGGGAATAATCTAATTATGAATATTTGCTTCAGGAGAAAAAATATGCATGTTTTTGGCCCAGATTATTTGAAATGAAAAATTTATGCCATAGTGAACTGAGGAATTCTGATACTGATTCTCAATTAGATTAAGGATTTCTTTAGTCTTTTTTGCATGAAGTAAACACCAATCATATTTACAGACAACTAAAAACTTGACATTGCTAGACTGGGATTGGAGAACTTGAGTATAAGTTCAGTGCTGTTATGCTTTCTATTGCACACACTGCAGGCACTTCAGTGGTCACTTGCCACATTAGGAAGGCGCACACTGGTAAATACACAGCACCATGTCTACAGCAACAAATAAAACCTTGCTTGTAAGCATCAACACTGCCATGGTAAAGTATTGTTTCAACACAGTAGGTTAGTAGGCTTCTTGCAGAATGGAAGGGAACAGAGACACTGACAGCAGCTGAGATGGAATGAAGGTCAAACTGCCCACTGTATTCTGCACATATCTACATACATAGTATCTATACATACTATAGATCTGTGAATGCATGATGGCAGTAAGAAAAGTCTTAACTTTTATCCTTACCTACTAAAGAAGAACAATTTATGGTACTAATTAAACTAATTAATGGTACTGCCCAAGGTATTTTTCTAACAAAACCTTGAGTACTAACTGCTGTTTTAAGCAACATGCCCAATTTTCTAGCTAAATTGAACCAATGTGCATTCATCAACTTGACTTGGAGTATGTACACTGAAACCTTTCCTGGATTCTTTCCTGAATTCTCATGGGCACAGTATGTGGTCAGAGGACATTCAAGAAACCTTATGTGATTCTCAAAGTCCTGGGACGTGACCAAACTTACAGACAGTAGGCAAAACATGTGTGGTACAGCCTGACAACACAATAAAAAAGTTCCTAGCCATAGGCCAAGGAATGATCATGTGGTTCTGGAAAACAGAGTGGCAGAGCAGGGACTAGACTGCTATCTGGCCACTGCCAGGAGGGCATAGGTTGGGTACCTCTGTCCAAACACAGGACTAAGGATAGGAGTGGCACACTGAGTACAGTCAGTGCTAACTATCGGAACCTGCACCTAGACAAAAATAAAACACACTTTAAAAGTTTGGAAAAGGGAAAATTCTTGTACAAACAATACTGCAATTTTCTACTGCTTCATGTTCACCATTTTCTTTAGTCAGGTCTGTAGCTGACTAGCTGGAGACCTGACCAACTGGCTGGCTGAAGAGAGGCTGGTCGCAGTCTGGTCCAGTAAGGCTTCCAGCTCCTGCATTCCAGAACAAATTGGTTCAGCTTTTTATGATTTATATGTTGTCAGAAGACATGGGCCATTTCTTTCAGATATTGTCCTTAGCAATCTCCTTACATATCTCTTGTAGTGCACAGTTTGATGCTATTGTATGCAATCAGCCCAGTACAACAAACCTTGAATTCTCTGGGGAACAGCAGAACACTGCTGCTGCCAGGACAGTACCCCTCCATCAATACGAGGTTTTGTGCTGCCCCAGCAGATTGGCCTGCTACCACATCTGTAACTGAGATTAGAAAAAAAACTACAGAGGTGAATTTTCTGTGAAATTTCATTGTTGAGGAATTCTTCACTGATTTTATTGGTCAAAATAACCTTGGTTCTACTTACATCTACTCAGGCTGGACAAGTTTATTTCTTCTTCCAGAGGTATGTTAAAGAATAGTTCTAAAACCATACATATGTTGGAAATAAGTTATCCCACAGTCTGATTCCGGTCTAGTCTCCCGCATTGTTTTATGTAGCTGATATATTTCTATTGCATGTTATGTAAGAAATCTCCCCCCCCAAATCGTATTTGCTTTATCCAGAAAAGTGAAAGTGATTATAAAGAACACAGTAGTTATTGTTCTATCTATAAAGCTTTATAGTGCTCAGTTTAACTTGAGGCCAAAGTAAGTTTCTAGAACAGCAGTAAATAAACAAGAAATCCAGGCGAAGTCAGGAACTCTGATTTCTAGCCCTTTGCTTGTATATCCAGAGATGGTAATTCACCATACAATGTTTAAAAATTTTACAGTATATATTCCATCACTCTGGACCTGCTGCTGAAGCTGCTCCATACAGACACACTGGTCAAAATCCTACCAAGCCAGTGAAGATTCCTAATGAATTCAGTGAAAAAATTCAGGTGTAAAGATGCAACTGAAAGCACGTGGAAAAAATTATGGAACATTTTCTTTGATCTCACTATGACTATCACTATCCCCAGTCATCAAGATCCTAAGGCTAGACAGGCTAAAAAATGGTGTCAAAACCAGGTTTTGAAACACCATGGCAAGAACTGTCTTTTTAAAGGGTTAATTTAAGATGAAACAGGATTACAGAACTTTTATATAAGTCCCAGACCTTCCCATTTCTGAAATGCAGGCATTATTGATGTTGACAACTAATTTAATCAAGTCTCAAAGGCTTCTCAACTGAACCATTGCTTCCCTGGATGTCAGGGCTTCTGTGTATTATCCCTGTTGATACAAAATCAGTTACTTCTGCAGTAATGCAAAACATTAATTATATTTGTATCTCCGCTCTTAATGAAATAAATACTCATTCATACAAATATCCACAAACACATTTGCTTTGTCACACACTGTGACCCGCTATCCAGGCAGCTCAATTAACCACTCCTGCATCAAGGCAAGTCAGGTTGGAGTAAGGAAGACAAAGTCAAATAATAATAGATAATGCTGGTTCAGTAAAGCACTGGCCTTTACAGCTTGCTGTAAGATGAAGGAATAAAGAAAAATGATAAAAATACAAAATCATAGTAAGACTGCATGAAATACTCTGAAATGAATATACAAGCTCTAGCACAGACTCAGAGATTTATTTTCCACCCACTACATTCATCCTTTAGATATATTAATCCCTTAATGCAATTATTTTGAAGGAGTGGGAAATATAAGCACATTCTTTGTTAAGGACACACCAAAAATCATGGATATTCATATGAGTAAGATTATCTGAATATTCAAGAAAGTTATCTGCCCTGAAAACTCACTAGGAAATTTTAAAATAATGCTCTTCTAGGATTTGATCTTCAGAGCTACTGAATGCTTCCAATGACATACTGAGCATCTCTGACATAGTTTGTTTGGCCTTACAGCACACAGTGCCTATTAAAACTGCCAAGTAAACTACCCATTAAAACAATGGTATAATTCTCTGAATATTTCTCTATTTAAATTCTGTATATGGCGTACAGTGAAACCCCACAGTCTACTCGTTCATATTAAAAACAGCAACATCTTTTGTGTGATGTATCTTTTGTTTCCTCAATATCAATAGATTTTGAATTAAATTAGTGTACAATGCAGTGTTAAGATTAATTACTATGCAGTACTGAGAAATCATGTTTATTATAGGATTGAGAAGTTAGGCCAGAAACATGAAAATTGGGAAAGGTATCTCTTCTGAGAAAAAGGTAAAGAAAAACTATTCTCAAGATTTGTTCTACAGAGATTGATCTATTATAAATCAAATCAGTAAATTAATTAAGACCTATTCTTAAACTTGTCTACTTCTAATTTTATTACAGTTCAATTTGCAAGCACTTGGAGACAAAAAACATCTATGCCCCCTTGCTCATTTTCAGTACAATATAATCTGTGAAGTCTCAGATTAAAAACCAGCATAATTCTGATTGGGTAACACCCCTTACCAAACACAGCTGTGGTAAATCTAACTTGACAATTCTCAGCTGTTGTGCTTACTGCCATGTGCAATTCCAGAGATTCACTGACACTATTTATAGGGAGTAATTCTCAACAGTAAATAATTGTTATGCTTTATATAAAGCTTTAGCAGGACTGAGACCTTAACTTTGATCTGATAGATGGCTCTGTTTCTAGATGAGTTCCATTTTTAGGGCTATTTCAGAGCACGTTTTGGATCCTATTGCTAGTAAGTTTTATGAGTATCTGTAGTACATTTGTCCTATGATGCAAAACCTTAGGACATGAAGAAAAATAAACACTGAGCTGTAAAATGCTCAAGTGCAGAACTCTAAAAAGTAATTCATCACTCTACCTCCCAAAATCAGTTAAGCTACAATTAATTGAGTTTACTGATATCCCACATCTGCAACCCAGTAAAGTTCATGACTGTTACACTGCACAGCTGTGGTTTAAAGCTTCTCTTTGCATACAACTCACTGGCAGCAGAGCAAAAACTATTTTTGTGTTTTTAACATACAGACCAGTTAGAAGTATAAAAGCCTCCATGTCCTGAGTGAAATACACAGCTACCATTAATTTTGCCAAGATTCTTACAAAATATAAATTCTAATTAATTTTTAAGTAGAGATACTGTAATTACAATGACTTTGTTTCCAATTAATTTGACTTAAGAGTGCCTGATCTCTTACAGGTGAAAATACTAACACAAAAGTACCATTATAAGAAAATTTTATTGTGGAATAAATTAGTAAAATTAAAATGTTTTTGAGTATTTGGTTCTATTGTGATGGATGGAAATAAGAGGAAAAAATACACTAAACCCAAATGGAAGCATTCTGTATTTTAGTGAATAACACACACTAAACCAAGAGACCTACCACTATATATTGCCAGAGCAAGGGCCTGTGCTCAATAGGAGTGCCCAGTGACAAACATGACAGCTCAAACCTACCAGGTTCTACTGAAAACAGTGGCAAAGCACCTATGATTTTGACTTGCCAGGATTACACTCCATGTATGCCCAGCAGTACCTGTTCGTAGGACTGAAATGCAAGAAAATCTTTCCTTTGGTTTATGACTTGTCATGAGGAATCATGTGCTATCACAGTTACACACAAGTTACACACAAGTTAAAGATAGTACTCGTCACCAAGAAGTGGAGAAAAGCAGTTCTCTAAAGTGGTTTAACAAAAGGCCATAGTTCTTTTGTTCTTTAGTGCTTTAGTGTGCATAAAGCTAACCTGAAACATTTTTTTCACATTTTCTCTTAGCACATGGTCCGTTAGTTGTTTGGTTTGGTAAACAAACATACACTACCTATAATTACTTTACATCTAAGGTTTGTAAGCAAGACTAAAGACCCAAAGGCAGAAAGAACACAGACTAAACATCAATATTGAGGAGGAGAAATGACCTTTAGACAGGTGAATTATAAATAACTTGTGTCTGGAAAAAATTCTACATTGGAAAAAAAAATTACCTTGTTAAAACATGACTAACCAAACCCTTCCTCCCAGTTGTGAAAACACTCATCCCAATTCTCTCTGACAGAGAATTAATATATATTATAGTTATGATTAAATATATAGGTACCACATACAAGGAGTGTTTTTAAGCAATGATATACCGTTATATATAATATAAGGGCTACTCCATTACCCTAATGTGTGAGCAATACCCAATGCTACTAAAATCATTAGATATGATGTTGCTGTAGTATTTCTTCTGTTGCTTGTATTTCTTCTGTGTAGCCAAGCTAAACCCCTACTGATCCTCGGAGCAAGGACAAGGATGTTTTGCAGTGTCTCTCCTCTTCTGGTGGGAAGGATTTCCCTTTCCCCCCCTGCAGACGATAACTTTCTCGAAGTCCTAAAGGTCTGTGAGTTATGGCAAGGACAAAAGTCTGCAGAGATTCTGTTTCAGGAGTAGAAGATCTTGTTGTGATGCAGCTTTTCTAAAAAGATAAAGTCGCAAAAACCCCCAGGGGTGCTTTGCCCAAGCAATCCAACAGTACCACCCTTTATAGGTGATGCTGCAAAAATTACTGAACATCAGGACAGTGAGCAAAATGGTCTGACTCCTCAACGGTGAAGGTACCAAGGCTGTTTTTAATTTTTACAACAAAAAATCCTCTATTTTTACAAGGGGACTCTATTTTCTTCTTCATGTAATTCCTTTTCTCTCTGATGCTTTACCAGCAACAGTGATAAACCAAACCCAGAGATAATCAGGAATATATTCTATCTAAATGGGAACATGCATATTCATCTATAGTAGTGGCAGCACAAGAAGATCTGTCTACAGAAAAAAAGTGACAGATATGGAAGCAAATGGGAGAACTGTTAGGTTAAATCAGAACACATTCATTCAATTTTGAAGTTAAAAGGTCCCTAGAAAGCGCATATTTCAGAACACACTGAACATGACTAAATTTCCACTGGAAGATGGAAAAACAAGCTGTATATGCTACAAAATTAGTTCCAGAATGTTTAAGTTCCAATGTCTCATATAAGTAGTTGCATACTTTATTAACAATAAATTACTATTACAAATGTAAATTTAATGTCCTGCTGTTAATTTCTGGCCCTTTAAACTGCAAAGACTGCTACTGCGAAATAGAAGCATTTGTTGAGAAGGGATAAGTGTACTTGATAAATTACAAGGATTAACATGATCTTAAATTAGTAAAAGAATTTAGCTTTTTAGTATTTATTTTCTGGATGCTGCTCAGTTTTTGACAGGGGAAGATATGACAGTTATATAAATATACTTCAAACAGAGGATCATCTCAGGGTGGGAAAGGCATCTTTTTGTTCTTTTTGGTACTTAAAGAACTACATTTTCCGTCCTTGTCAGCCGCACGATTTCAGTCTCGCACTCCCTCACGCCTCTGGCTTAGCACCACCCAGTGGCTGCAACGCGTACGGGAGCCCGCGCTTGGCAAAACCCAGCTACACTGCACGTTCCAGAGATGGCTGCCAGCAGATGGGAAAGTGTGCTGCCACTCATCTTCAAACAAAACATCACACATACTGCCAGAAAGGCCATTCCAAGTCAGGGTTACCTGGAAAGATGGAATATGGCTTCCCATGTAAATTACTAACTTTTACATTAGTCAGTAATTGACCAAAAGCTGTACCAAGGTTATGAATCTTAATCTGCATTTTTTTTTGTTTTCTTTAGGAATGAAGCACATGTTGAGTGGAGGGAAGAGGGCTAAGAGACACGGACAGAGTACAATGGAATACATGCACACTCACTATTCTTTTGTTTACAAAAGCATCTTTGTAGAAAGTTAAAAGAATAGCAGTATCTTTCTTCACAGAGCAGATGAAGTAGCATTGCCAGCAATGCCTTCTGTTCTCAGCCAAACCTTTCATTTATCTTGCAAGCTGCCAAAACTAAACCTGGCAACAATCTGATTTCAGAACACAGAGGCCCTAACACAGGATGTGAATGTCAATTATATTGGACAGCTGGAAAAAAAGAGCAAAATCACAAAGGCTTTTAAAAAATAAAAATTATATAAGAGCTTGAAGCTATTCCTATAACACCATGCATAGAAGCACATGCACAATAATTTTTTTTTTTTATCAGGATGTCCTGTACCAACTTGAGAAATACAGAAAACACTTAACTTGCTGTGTGCTCTTCATAGAAAGGTAAATGGAGGCAGAAAGCATTCCATTAATGTAAATAGGAAACAAGGAAGGAATGTAAGAATAGGTAAAACACACCAGCATGGTAACTTTACATTAACTGCAATGAGAAGTATCTCTTACTGAACCTTCAATGCATCTCAGGCAAAATACTCAAGTTGAGTGCTGCTGCTACTGAAAATAACTCTATAATGCCAGAAAAAGATGAATTTCCATGAAGGCATCAGCATTCTGATTTAAAAATAGCAATAAAATAAAAACTATATTTGCAATAATTAGGACTGATAAATGAGACAAGCACCTAATTGGTTTCATTCTGACAACAGCTCCAAGGTGTAAAACAGCTTGTAAAGAGGGGTATGGAGGCACATTTGACCATGTGTGAGCTTTCTTTCTTGCTCTGCTTGATCAGTATCTCTTTTATCAATTTAACACAGACTCAAAAGTAGAGTAGTAATAGATAAAAAGATCCTTTGTTCCCCACTTGGGCACAAACCAATCCTCCATCATAAACTCTATTCCATCTAAACTCATTGCAGCTGAAGGAGAAGCAGATTCTTCACTGGATCCTCACCTCTCAAGGACCTCTGAAAGTGTAATTTGAGGTGAGGTAGTTGAAAGCCTTTCAATTACAGGAAGAATTACACTGTAACAGGAACCTATCCTCTGTAGTATATAAACAGATATTATAATATCAATTTTACGTGTGCAAAAAAAGCTCAATATAATTTTTTTTTCTCCAGATGTTTTTTTTTCTAAACAGAAATGTCAAGAGAGGTTATATGCATCACCAGATGCTATGACTGGGTTACTGACAGTCAAGAAATTCAAGGCAGAGAGCTGTGCACAGGCACAGGATTGCACCTACAGCCAATGTACAATAAGCCTACCCAGCACTATCTAATGCATCTACCAAGTATTTCTATCTAAACATTCAACGTCCTCTCCATATGTCAGCTCACAGTAATTTTGCAATTTAGTACCATCCACTGTATTTAGATTTAGTATTACATACTTTTCTCACCCATCATGAAAAAGATGCTTTATAAGTATTGAGAGAAGTATTCATTTGCTGGCTTGCTGGCTTGTTTGCATGGATGCTGCAGAACTATCATTTGCATATGGTACTGGCATTCTGGCATCTATCCATGGAGTAATCAAACTTCATCTTGCTGTTTTATTTAGCTACAGATCTGGCACTTTCATGTAAGTCAAAGTCAACAAGCTTTAAATCAACAGAATTACTTCTAGCCTATTAGTATATGGCTTTCATAATTTGTAAGAAATGATGTATTACATCAGTGCTTCTAAATAAATGGATATTACCTCCAAAACACCTTGATCTATATCACATGATTTATGAGCTGTAAGACACGAGAATCTACCAAGTGAGTACTGATCTTAGTAAAGGACTAAGAACTAGAAACTCCCATATTTTTATCCTGCTCTGAGAATGAGCTCTTGCCCTACGCATCTAATAATCTCCCTTTCTCTGGAGTCAGGGAAGAATCTTGCTGCACAAGATTCATGAAAGGAAATGAAATCTTGAAATCAGAGAACAAACACTCTGGAAAGAAGACATGATAAAATAATAGAAAAAAATTTGTCCAGAATCAAGTAGGAGTTTGAGAGGAACAGGTAGCTGAAGAAGTTACAATGTCAGCAAAGCTGTGCAGAACATACCTGTTTTTGTTAATGGGCTAGAGAACAGCTGCTGGAGAAGTTTGTTCTCTGAAGTTCGCAACACCACCACTATGTCAGCAGGAAGAGTGTCTCTGTTCTTCTCAAGGAATGCAGAGGCATCATATAATACCTGGTGGAGGAAAACTGAATTAGAAATTTTTACGAAAAGGGTTACCTAAAACTTACTATGTTCTTTAAAACGTGAATGGTCAGGATGACCAAGTGGACCAGCTAGATTGGTCTGACAAGCAAATGAATTACCTGCAAAGGTCTTAAAAGTGAACTAGAGCAGTGTGTTCAGAATGCAAATTGGCTATACAGAGTATCTATATTCATAGAATGCCATTGCACATCAAATTGGGTTAAATGGCTTAAATCCTGTTGTGCTATGCTTGGCCATGTCAAACGATTCCATGCATGATGCAACACAACAGGGATCCTTCATTAAAGCTTCAGTGGATCATTTTCTTGTGATGTGAGAAATGATTCTCAGATGGTCCCTTTATATTGCTTGTCTGCATCAAACGTGGGACCTATAAGTAGACCTGCTGGAGGAATAGTAATAAGTTGGACACAATGTAGGTATGTTAAATCATCTTCTCATGGCACTGAAAACCATATTAGGACAACCAAACATTCCTCTATTTCAATTATTTTAACCATTTTGATTAGAAATTAATGCCTGGATATTTGTATTAATATAAGAATCAGTTAACTTTTCATTTTGTTTAATTGCAATGATTTTTTAGAGCTGTTTTAGTATCACTTGCAATATTCCTCTCTAGCCCAATTTCCCTGAAGTCCATTAATTTACACAGAAATGGAATGTTCTCCAGCAATAGAAAACTGGCCAGTATTGTTTTTATTATTTTATTGTATTTTATTATTTGGCCATCTGGGTACAAAGAATTAACTAAAACTGTGTGAATTTTAATAGTTATTCTTAACAAGACAGAAATTCTAACCAAAGTTACTGGAATACATCTTAAAATTTTTCAATCTTATAATGATACAGAGATGAGAGTTAATTGGTAACTATATAAAACATGGATATTTCAATTTTATCTATGAACAAATATTTGGGCCTGAAACTGTAAGCAAAGCTCATATTGTGTTATGTTATGTCTGTTACTCTCCATATAAAATAATATGTGAATGTGAGCCTCTGAGAACAGAAGATACAGAATACAAGAAAACACCGCTACTAGCAAGTCTCAGTCTTTCCAATGCCCTCTACAGGACTTTAGGTTCTGTTACAGATACTGGTTTACACTGCTTTTCATGCATGTACTTTGCATGACAGTGTCACACAGAACTACTGTGGCATTCACATGCTGTTAGCAAGCACATAACCTGCCCTGGCTCCATGGAGTCCCTCCTTTGAAATGACTTTAGTACTGGCACTTCTGAGGCCAGGTTTCCTGCAGAAAAAGGATGCTTACTGTCTACAGAATCTGTGTAACAGCCCAAAGGATAGGCTCCAAAATCGACGGCTACACATAAAAGTTTCATTGTAGAGTGTGTGTTTGCATAAACTTTATTATTTTTTCTATTAAAATGAGGGAAAAGAACCATAAAGCAGAAATTTCAGATAAAAACAAGTGATGACTATACCACTATTATCTGAACGAAATAAAAATCACATGACCTGACCTTTCCAGCATAGTGCTGAATTCCAAATGACAGTTCCACTCCTTTTGGTCTCCAGAAGTATTTGCATCGTAAGTTATCTTCAAACTTATCTAGACATTGAGAAAAGATGTTGATTTAAGTGACAGAGTGATTAACTACAATCTTCATCCTAATTAGCCTACTAAATTGCTACTCAAGAAGTCAGAACTGCTATAAACACATATTATCAGATTGCTCAGAAATACCAAGCTGTCATATCTGAATAGAACAGTTCACTTTCAACTAGCCCAGTAAGACTGTCCTTAAAAATCATTGTTTGTGGATGACTTTGTACATGGAAAAATATTAAGCAGGAAGACCCAATGAGAAGATATGATGATTTCTCTTCATGTGCAATGAATTTACTTATGTATATACAGGGTTTGGGGTGAGTTTATCTCTTATATATACGTACACTGAAAACTGTGCATATATCACAGTCACTAAAATACCTACTATTTGTATTTTCTCTTTCTTCCTTTCTGCATCCATTTAGCTTTGTACATCAGGTTTCAAGGATATGTTCATGAGCTCCATCTGGAATTGTCCCTCATGTACCTTTGGACTTCCACAGAAAAAAAGAAGCTTCTCTATAAAATGCCTTCTAAGGAGACTTTATTTTTCCTGTGATTACCCCTAAAGAGCTGACGGAAGAAGGAGCACAAGTTTCTAAGACAAATGTCTTTTATGTCCTGTGATATTTTGTAGGCTCTTTAATGTTTTGTAATTAAATTAGTGCTGTCTGTCCAACACTGAGGGCCCAGGTAGCAATTCCTGCCTGCTGAGCCAAGGAAACATTCCTGGAAAGAAGCAGGATCCAAAGGAACCCATTTTAGTAAGAATTAGTATTTATAATGTGAAGCTTGCTTTTATACTAATTTACCTGAACCAGCAACTTGAGATCTGAGGCCAGAATCAATTGATAAAATTCTCTGTCATTCTGTGTACATCAGAAAATATTATTAAAATATTTTTCTAATGTTAATTAGAAAATTAATTAATATTTTTGTTAGGTTTTTCTTTCTATTACCACTTAATTGAGCTTGTATTTAAGGAAAAATAACTAAGTTGGGAATTTCTAGAGGCTGGGACGGAGTTGTGGAATTAATGATTGTCTGGCACACCTGGACAGGGCAAAATATCCCACTTTGCTGCCTGCTTGAGGGAGCCTCCCGTGCTGTGTACAGAGCAGCAGTAAGGCCCAGCAGCGCTGCACAAGGGAAAGTACCTCTGAAGTAGTTCAATATTCAGTATTAACTAATTTACACAAGCCAAAGGGGAGGCAGACAACTTTCGCACACAAAGGAGGAGTGCTGGAGGTCCACCCTGGAGTGTGCCCGCCTCTGGGGCTCCAGCCGCAGCTCCTGCAGCCCAATTCTCCATCCAGCCCAATTCCCCATCCGGACGCCGCCATTGGCCCGTGAGGGAGACGCGGCCGAGCTCGCGCCACAGCGCCCCCTGTCGGCGCAGGGCAATCACCGCAGCCGCCCCGCCGGGCCGGAGCCAGCAGCGCCCCTGGCGGCCGCGAGCGGAACTGCAGCGAAGGGAAGCGCCCGCAGCCCAAAGGAGGCGGCCCCGGGGCTCCGGTTCCGTTCCGTTCCGTTCGGTTCCGTTCGGTGCTGCTGCCGCCAGAGGTGTTGGCTGTTTGTCTTGTTACACATATCTACATGTGTATACATATTAAAAAAGAACTGCTATTCTTTTTCCCATATCTTTGCCTGAAAGCTCATTAATTTCAAAGTTATTACTATAACTCAGAGAGAAAGAGGTAATATTTTCCATTCCAAAGGAGGTTCCTGCCTACCTTGGCAGACACGGGTGTTTCAAACCAAGACAAGAAGCAGAATAAAACCATAGTAGTCATTCTGTCTGTGACCTGAATTCCAGTTTCAGCTCAGCCTAGCAGTAGTGAAAAATCTTGTACATGTGTTGTGCAATTTAACTGGAAACTGTTGTTTTTCCTCTAACTGTTTGGGTCTCTGCAGCACATTCCATTGAAGGAAATGGAACTGTGTCATATCGCAGGGAAAAATGCAGCTCTAGTAAATAAACACAACACAACAGCTTTAAACGTGGCATGTGCTGTGTATTTAAAATTAGCACCAAAATTTGTCAAAATATACATAAAATATGGATGAAGACAAGGAAATAGCCAAATGCCACACCAGAAATAACACTTCCTATGTATTATGAGATAATCTGGAGTGAAGCAGTATTTTCTAATTGGATAAACGTGGGCCTAGGAGCCTGGGAAGTCTAAATTTTATTTTCAACACTAATGCTACATACGTGGACAAGACACAGGATATTTCCTTTTACACTGAAAAAACAATAAGCCCCTGCCACCTGATACTTAAGACAACTTTTCCAATTTTAAAAGGATAGAAAACATGTAAGCAAAGAAAAATTATGAAGCACAGTGAAAAATATACTTAGAACATCAAATGAAATGACACAGCCTCAGGCTAGCTAGGGTAGGAAAACTTGAATAAAGATGACATTGCATTTATACATGCATTTGTCATTTCCCAGACCTTTCCCAGAGTTTTACTTGCACATACCAACTAAAGTTAGGTCTGTTGCCTGAGGAAATCGACTTTCTTCATCTAGTAGAGACAGGAGACCCATGGGCTTCTGAAGGAACATATCTAGAAGTGGACGGTTGTCCTCATACTCCACTGTAGTGGCATCAATTCCCTCACTCTGATATTCCATCTACAAAAGTCACCAGCACAGTTTTAATAACCAAACAGTAAAAGCAACATCATCATTTGGGCATTTATGATCCACAGCAATGCTCTGTAGGCCTCACTGACATTATATACACAGCTTCAACAGAATGATGTCACTATCTCACATTTAAATCACATACTCATTTTATAAAGTAGTCCTGAATAGGATTATGGTGTAGGATACTGAATTCAGCTAGACCTCAACAGAGTTGAATTTACCTGCTCTAGTGCAAAAATATGTTGATTGAAGTAAAACTGGATCTGTTCATTAGCGATATTTATGCACAGCTGTTCAAATGAATTTCTTGCAAAGTTCTCAAATCCAAATATGTCTAGTATCCCAACATTCATCCCACTTTCAGCATTGCTGCATGTGAAGATACAAACAAAATTCATTATGGGCAACACCAAGTTAAAATAAAAATAAATTTGCTAACTAACATTGTATAACTGATTTACTCTGCTGCAAAAATCAAGGAGGAAAAGCGTGTCTGAACCTAAGACAACTTGTGCATTTGTACAGCATTACTAAGACTTCTGTTTTCCACTTGCTTCTTGCAAAGTTCCATGAAGAAGGCAGAAAAATCATAGGTACTGAGTAACAGACTCTTAGCAGCCATGTTGAAACAAGGGGTTTCAGTAGGCAGATCCCAAATAAAATCTACTGTCTGCTCCTCCAGGCAGAGAAAAGGTGTCAAGGTTTAATGGTACGTACTCATTCAGAAGGTAATTACCAAAACTGCTGCTGCTACAAGCTGAACTGTCCATGTTCTAACTCAAGTACATTCAGTCACTACCAGAACTGCATTAAATGGATGAGAATATGTCTCTATGACATAGTGAAGAAGCAAGTAGAGATCTCAGATCAGAGGAATTTTCACATTTACTGAGAGATTCCTTGTTTCTAAAATCTCAACAGCTTCTTCAAAAGATCAAACCAACCAGATCAGTGCTTGACAATGAAATCATAAGGATGTGCAATATAATGTTTCTGTAATTGTAAAAAAAAATTAAAATAATCACATCTCAATTAGCAGCACAATAATAATCTGAAATGTGCATTTATTACTTGCTTATAAAAGCAGGGGGACTGTAAGGACTGTGTACCGAACTTTTTCAGTGTACTTCAATTATTTATCAGCCTTTTGTATGATTTTCATGTTTATTACATAGGAAGCATCTTTTAAAAAAGTGGACAGCACTTCAACCACCCAATTTCCATTGACTTCAGTAGCTAAACTCTATTCAGCTCTTTGAAAATGATGGGCTTAATGTCCTGGAAACAGGATTCAGTATCACAGCATGAAAGCCATTTTGAAGCCTTAGCCAAAATAAACACAGCGCTTTTTCTGCAAAATCAAAAATATACAAATGGATGAAGCCAGCCGACTCGTGCCCAGTAAGTACACGTTTCAGTGATGTGTAACTTGCCATATATTTTTATCTGGCTGAAGCAGCGTGTTAATGCGGTTTACGATCCAGCTGAAGAGCCGCCCATAAAGCGCTTTGGACATGGCATCCCGCACGTCCGCGGCCTTGTCCACCGTGTTCGTCCGGATTATGGTCTCGCCCCGCGTCACAACGCAGTGAGACGTTAGGGCTTCCTGAAGTTCTTCTGACCCAATGCTTAGCAGTGCAGCAGCTGAAAGACAGTGGAAAAAGACACACAATTGTGGTTATGCAGTGGAAATCCCCAGCATTGACCAACTGCTACCATGAGCTAGAGATTATCACAAATAGAGTCAAATTGCATATACAGAACTGACAATGTTGAAAGGTATATACCATTATCTAAGGCTTCTGGGTTAGGAACCTCACTTTTATCTGTTTGGTGTTGTGAAGAAATAGCAGCAAACTCAATATTTCCAGTATTTAAGATTCCAGTCAGTATTCTGTACACTGAATACACTTCCTGTAAAAGATGACAAGAAGTCCTTTAAAGGAATTCCGTAAGACACACACATCATATTTAGGCTATGAAGGAAAAACATAATGGATATTGGAATGGATATTAAAGCTTGTAGCCTTCTCTGAGACCAAGTTCTACAAGTTCAAGTAAGCTTCTATTCACACAAGACATAGCACAACAGAATTGCCTGAGTACTAACTGGGACCTCAGGCTGGTCTTGCCTTCTGAGTGGGAAGTTATGCTCTCACAGCTCACTTCTGTCATTACAGAGATTTTGTGGCTCACAAAATTTTGAACATCCACAAAACCAAAGGGCAGCACTGGAGGTGGTTTTCCTAAATAAGGTCAACAATGGTTTAGCAACTGAATCTCTTACCTCATCAGTAAATCCTATAATTCTAAAACAATGCTGAATTGCTTCAAATTGTCTTCCATAGGAATCTTTAGTAATAATATCATGCATTACTCTTCCAGTTTCATTATCAATATATCTAAACAGAGTGGGAGAAAGAAGGCATCACACTACCACATATGCCAATACAAATTCCTCAGTAACTGGAAACAACATTTATCTCAATAACTTTCAATTATATAATGTGATGTTAATTCATACGAAGCTTTTGTTTCTGTTGCATTAACATCTGCATTGTTCTTTGTTAATGTCTAATTATGTTACCAACATTTTCACACACATTCCCTCACCCAGTACTGATCAGATGCACTCAAAGTACAAACAACAATTAAAAACCTCCAAAGCATATTCTGAGTTCTTCCTGAACCTGAATGTAAGGAAAGAAATCATAAGGAGGGTTGTCTGCACTTGAAAGTATGACAAAATATCTACATAATGAGCTTGGTTCTTCCTCCTTCTCTTTTAATAGTTCAACTTCTCAAACAAATGCAAATAATGTAATGCCTTAGTGTCCATCTTCCTCCCACCTTGAGAGGATTAAAAAAGATCCTTAAGGAATGGAGAAGGATTAAGAGAGATTTGAAGGCATCATACTGAAAGCAAGTGCTGATCAATAGCTAATTACAATGAGCAGTTAAAACAAGTGAGCAATAATTACCTAGGGGGCTTTTTATCAGGAAGTCTGTATTCAGAAAGTTTCTTCTGATGATACAGGCCAGCATAAATATAATAAAATATATGGAAATTTTTTTCTCCCCTGAAAAAAAAAGAAGTATCCTTTTAAAGCACCTGTGTTTATTCTTCTGGCATCTTGTACAACAAATGTAAAAGTAGTTCTTATAATGAGCTCACTGAAGCCTCCCACTTGTTTTAATAGCATAGGATTAGCAGCTGTGAAACACAGAAAACCCAGTGAACACAACATTACCCCAAAGAATTAAGTGGCTCTGCCTTCAACTCTAGAAGAACAGGACTATTCTTGCTGTCATAGCACTGGTACAAAGGATTTTTATTTTAGCAGAAGACAGAAAAGTATCTAAACCACAGAATTTTGATAATTAAATCAATTCAAACACTACAGAAATGCTATAGCACAGGCAATTAGTATACCTACACAGCCTGTTTTATGACCCTTGACTTTTCAAGTAGATATTCAGAAATCTTTGCCCCCATTACAGCTCCTGTAGGTGTAAACATCATTTCCAGATATTTTCCAAAGCGACTTGAGTTGTCATTGATGGCAGTGCAGGCATTCCCAAACGCTTCAACCAGAGGATTCACCTGGAGAATTTTCTCACGCAAAGCACGGTTATTGGCCTTGACAGAAGGGATGCAAATCAGAAGCATAATTAAGAGAATATAATGCCTACCCCGAATCCAATTCTTGCTCCAGAAGCAAAGAATCCTTTTCTTATGCTTGTATGGAATTAGGTACTGTGCTAAGCTTTCTATTCATACAACAGGAAGTCCAACAAACTGATAAAATCTCCCACAGGTAGCAAAATATAGATTCTTCTTTCTCTGCAATTGTTCTACCTTTGACTTGTTTTATAATCAGTAAGAGTACCAAAAGCACATTGGATTAAAGATGCCTACTTAGGGTTAAGCTGACATGGGTAATTTTCCAATTATTTTGTGTTAATAGCATTACTCATAACATTTAAATGTGTAAGAGCTTCTAAGATTAGAGCCACAATAATATTTTTCATTCTTTATTGTATAAATGTTATATGTGATAAACACTATACTTAGCTACAGGTACAGAACACAAAATTTGGAACCTTCACTTTAAAAAATAATTGACTGGCTTGATATGAGTCACACTCACATCTTAATTCAATACTCTCACATGCATGATGTCCCTAAACCAAGTGTGACAATTCCCATGAACAGCTTTAAGTATTAAAGATTAAATAAAGTGAACATTGGGGTAGAGTTGGGAGGATTTCTTCATAATTTTACATAATTGGCTAGGAAATACCTTTCCCAAGAAGGTCAAATGTTGGACGATCAGATGGGCACTTTCTGTCTTTCCAGCACCACTTTCCCCACTGATGATAATGCACTGAACACACAAAACAAAATATTTAAGTGCATAGTTCACCATATGGTTGTTTTCTGTTATTACTACTCCTACCTGTTATTTCATGTTTAGTACCAAAACTACAGAATACTTTAAGGGTCCTTTAACTCCCTTCTGAAAGGAGATATCAGCAAAGGCTCATTGTAGTAATTTATTCCCTGGATTATTAAAATGCATCTTGCAATGCCTGATCCCAAGGTGCATCTGTGAAGCAATGACTGAATTTTGAAGGTCTAGAACACAAACAAGTGACCATGTCTGAGCTCACTGCACTGACTTCATGTGAACTAACATGAATCACAGGGTACAGCTGTTTTTGACACATTGACCAAAAGCTTGTTCTGAAAAATAATCTTCAATAACAGGTCCTGTGTAGAGAGGCTATTCTGTAGGTGATGCTGATATTCAAGCCAGAACAGCAAACTAAACATTTCAGAAAAATGTGCAACTGTTCACTGGGTGATTCTGGGAGGACATATCCATCTTCTTCCTGTCCCAGCAGTCCTTAGCACATGGTATTTTATAGGCTCTTTGAAGGCATCCAGACTCAAGAGGCTACCTAGAATGGCCTAAATCACTTTCCTTCTCTCTGTTGTTATGCTTCATGGGCAAAATGGAAGTTGAAAACCAGTTCCCACCTGAACATTGAACAATGCAGATCATGGAAAGTTTGAATTCTAACAGCATTTATTATTTATCCTTTCTCCCCATGTATTCTACAGACAACTAATACAAATATTATTCTACTTAAGGCACATTATCAACAGTCATATAATTAAAATGTTAACACTGAGCAGTTGCATAGATTCACAGGTTTCTATGCAAACATCCAAAACCAATTTGCATGATACTGTGTATACACAAGATACAAGGTCCTAAAATACTTGATGCAATGCCCCTTCATATAGAACTGAGCTTTGTGAAAAACTTTGAAAGCTGCAGCAGTTATCTGGTGGTACCTTGTGTTGCCTGACAGCATATTTTTGCTCTAGGAAATAGATACTGTATCAATGACACTATCTAATCAGATAAAAAATTCTCACAAAAGTTACTCTAACATGAGTACTTGTTTTCTTTAATACCTTTCTGATTTCAGGCTTTTTACTACTTTATACTGGTTTTGTGACTATGAAGAGAACATTTTCTATTAATTGTTGTGTGATGTCCAGGGTAAAATCAGAAGAATTTTATAAACAAAAATAATTATCAGCCTTCAATATTCATGTACACACAGCACATCAAATTAGAAAGAGTATGATGTCATAATCTTAAGAAAGTAGTAAAATCTTCTACAACATGGTATTTTATTCTCATTAAAATCATTGCTATATAGTTGGATTTGTGTCCTTATTACATTTATAACAGAACCATACTTAATTTATTTTACTAGACAATTTCCTATTTTCTGTGACTTAGTGTCTTTTTGCAGCAGGAAAGTGGTTTAAACTCTGCTAATCTGTTATGGCATTGAGAACCCTCTATTTAACACAAGTATAAATTATTGAAATATCTAAGTCAAGACAGACCTAGAATCAGAATGTGCAGCAATACTTTGCTGCTGGAGTCAATAGCCAGGATTTCATGGCTGTCCAGGAAACTATATTGGTCAGATACCTCCATCATCTTATTTGACCTTTCAGTCCCTTTCATATCACTGTGTCTCTTCAGGATTCCCAAATCTGACCAGATTTCTACTCTGGTTTTGCTAATTTAGGAATAAAAAGGCTTAAAGAAAAAATTTCCTAAAATACAACTTAACAGAACGTAATTCACAGCCCTGTAGCACAATGGCAGTATGCTTAATACAAAACCTAAACCAAAATGAACAGATCCTTACCTGATCCTTGCTGAATGTAACCATGCTTTGGTAGGCAGCATCTGCAGAAGCAAATATGTGGGGGGGATTTGATGAACGTTTCACACCATGGTAAAGCTTGGAGAACTAAATTCAAAGAAATACACACAATAGTCAAAATATGCAACTTAGCTACATATTAAGAACTGAGAAAAAGACAGTGAGTATCATCTGTTCAACAAAAAGGAGTTGCCTGTTATACCACAGAATTTCCACTGAATCACCTGGAACAGGAGTGGTAATTCTTGGCATCACCCAATTTCCAGATTTGGAACACCCAACACAAATTACAACACTGATATTTCCCACACAAGACAATGAGGAGAGCTGTATCACAAGGAAGAGAATTTCAAACACAAGCCTTCAGTCAAGGAAATGACCAGTTCATACAAAAGAAACTTACAGTGAATCTGAATTCTGGCCCCCTATCTGAAGCCCTGATTTTGGCATCCATGGAGACTAAGTTATTTCTAGCTCCACCTCTCTTCATATTTGTAGGGAATTAAACTGGCCTTTTTGCTTACAGCATTTGATTAATTTGCTTCTTTTAAGGCAGAGCTGATGTCACAGAGCAATTCTTCAGCAAGCAAAAACCTCAGCATGAGGAGGTTCATATAATTGTCTTCTCTTTCCAAGAAGAAAGCCCTAAATGCTAAGCAAGAGGCACAGCTGTGCCTGGGGTAATCTCTGTCCCTCATGTGGAATTTGTGTCTCCAAGAAGTGAATAAAATCAAATTAAACCAAATTTAACAAACAAAACAAAACCATTTTTTAGCCACACTGTTCTGGAAAAAGAAAAGGCTGAGGTTTAGTCTGTCCTCCTAACTTCCAGCATCACTTAAGTATTTTAGCTAGTGGTGTTAATAGAAAATGTAAAGCAACTTCCATCTTCAGCTTGGAATTTCTCTTACCTGGGGAGAATAAATGCTGAGATTCTGGAAGGGGTTCAAGGCTATTAAAATGTCTCCAACATAAGTATAGATCTGTAAGTCAGCATAACGCTTTTGCAGCTGATGGATAATGGTATCCTGAGAAGATTACAGAAAGTTTGATAGTTACAGAGTATTTTCCCACTTAGGAAGATTTTCATAAATATACTGAAAACATTGTTTAAGAAATGCTTATTGTGTTTCTAATTATATTTTAAATGCCAAACCCACAAAATAAAATGTTTTCAAAATTCTTGCTAATGCCATGCAACTAAGTCAAATGGCAACTCCTAATTGGAAATGAGAGTATTTTCTTATATCAGCTGAGAAGTAAATCTTCTGAAGAGAAAATTGTGGTAACACATTATTGCTGCACTTCATAGTACATGACCATTTAATTTTTTTTTTCATTTGGCCATGAAACCAGGATAATAATTTTTCAAGGATTAAATTTTAAGTAGCGGTAAAACTGTTTGAACAGGACAATAGCACAATTTAGTATTATGCCTTTTTCTTGCTGGCATGTAATTTAAAGATTATCAACACAAAAATTTACAGATACTCTTCAAATAGCTGATACAGTGAAATATGGAATGGATAGTTTAGTCATTTTTAGCCAGAAGCAGTAGTTAATATGTTATCCTATATAAATCAATTATTTTAGAAAAAATCACTTAAAACTACATCTTTATGACTAAACTTTGCATTTTAGGAAACTCACAAAAATAATTTAAACTAGCATCATTCATTATTAAGCTTTTCCACATTATAGTATTCACTGCTCCTACTTTTATGCAACTATATAAATTAACAAGGTGAGGGTAGCAGATCAGTCATGTGAGAATTCTTTTGCCTTGAAGGGACAAAAGCTTGCATGAAGGAAACATTCTCACTCTGCTAAGAGATGCCTAGGAAGCAGAAATAGGCAAAAATATGAGGCAGCTGCCACCCAGACAATACAGTACCTCATTGAGAACTTCTAGATTTACCAGATCGTCATCTAGAGAGAACTTGTCAGCTCTGTCCACATGGTAGGGTCTTCTAGTATGTATTCTTTCATGCCTGGAAGTTGTTAGCAGAGCATCAGTGTTATCAAAGTGTATTAGAGACAGCAAACATTAAGATGCAAAGGGAAGTCCTGGGTGAATGTTTTTGTCATGCACAAACACAGATCTGCTCTCTGAAATGTGGAATTTTGCTTGCAGTATCCTTTTATAAAAAAGCAATAGATTGCTTGCTGTCTGGTGTACTACCTATTTTCTCTTTCACAATTTATAACCCCATCTATTCATCAATGTCCAGCAAAGATTTACTATTTACAGACTTACTACTCCTCACTCACACTCAGTAAACTAAAAAATTCTTCCTCTTTTCCCTTCCCTCCCAGCTCTAAGTTAATAAACTACCACTCAGTTTAATTAAATGCTACCCCCACGTGCCCAGCCATAGTACTGTCATCTAAAGAAGATGTAAGAAGCAGCAAGTAGGATAAAATCCTACTGTTACCTTGATGTATGCCAAAGTGCCTCCTCAGATGACCCTAGATGTGGCCCAAAACAACGTTTTTGAACCACAGCTGCCATCAGACTCTAAATTGTATGGATGTACAGTCAGCTTGTCTCCAGAGATTTAAGCCACACAACAAGCAGCAGAGACAAACTGTCACATAACCCCTTTATAATCAGATTATACTGAAGGAATCTTTGAAAATGTGGTGTATATGTTTTTAAACAACACATCACGTTGAAATGGGAACAAATTAAAGGCTGTAACATGTCTTGCACAGAGGGTGTGAAATATGAATGCTGTAAGCACAACTCTGCTTTTCTTTACAACAAACATAATCAAAGCATAGTAGAAGGACACCCATGGAGATACAGTCTGCATCCTGCTGAGTAACATTTAGCATTGATCCTCAGTGACAGTCCTTGACAGATTGTTTTTGCCTTGCTTGCCATGTAGAAAGTAAGAGCCACATGATCAGGCATTCCAAAACAAGGCTAAATACTGCTACACCAAGCAGTAACAGAACAGCACTGTAACTTGGCAGGAAACACTTCTTTATCTATAATGTTCAAGGTTAATATGAAGATGTAGCAGGTTTCCTTAATCATATCTTCATATGCTCTTGGAAACCCTTTTTTAAAAATAAACATTGAGGCATTTTCATTTTCTCCCTTTACGTATGCTTCTATATTTCAAGCTAATCAGCTTTCATTCAGTAAAGAGAATGTTTTCATATCCAAGAGCTATTACATCACCAGAAGAATTATTGTAAGGAAAGCCTCTAATACAGAGGAAGGAGAAGAGTGTTAGTCATGAATACAGCTTCCCTGGTAACTGTGAATCACACCAAATGATCACACTTTTCTGTCTATTTTTATTCATTTTCCTCATTTCCTTTTGGCTACTCAATGAGTTTTAGAAAACCATAATGGTTTATTTGAATTGTAACTAAATAAAACCATGCAAACTGTTTTGTCAGCTAGGAAATAAAACAGTGAGTAGACAGCAGGTCTTGCTGACAGTCCCACTACATTCCCACAGATGGTAGTTTGCTTTATGTTGCACATATGAAGCAATGAAAGAAGGACACAAGAAGACAAGAAGCTATGTAAGAAAAATTGTTATAGTGGTATTATTTCCTGTGGGCAGCATGGACTCCATTTGAATTTGTTGAAAATACCATTCAATTAAAACTTCTCTTTTCTGGTCTTTGATTAGGTATTGGGTTGTGAGTTCTTTTTGGCTTTTTTTTTTTGAGTCACTATATGCAAAAATATTACACTTTGCTGACACGCCAGCACCTCAAAGGAGTAAGAATGCATGATGTACTACTAATGTTTAAAAGTGTTGTTTCCCTTTCAAACCAGAATTCAAGTTCTTATTTTACTGCATAGAAAAATTATGTTGTAAGAAATGTAAATCAGTTAGAGATGGGAGCACCCTTCTGTCTATAAATGAAGGAAATATTTTAGCAGTTGCTTTACTTCATGAAGATGTAACTAACAAAGCAATGGCTAGACATTTTAGCTAACATAACTCATCTGGGAAGCTTTTTCTTCCTGGAGCAAAACATCATAGCCACAATACTGAATTGCAACAAACTGCAAGCAGGGACACATCTACCAGAGGTGCAAGGAGGAGGGGGAAGAGGGCACATTCAAACCTAAGCATGTCTAATTGAAGAATGGCTTTGTAACCTAATCTGTTATCTGATTGTGTATTAAACTCCTGCTGTTTGTTCACCTTAAGTGATAAATGAATCAATTTTTTTTATTGGAAAGGGTTCCTTTTAAAACTGTGTAAATATATAAGGAAACTGGTCTGCATTAAATATAAATAAAACATATATACCCTTGTGTAAATATTTTCCAGCACTGAACTCATTTTCCTAAGTACATGATTAAGAAGAGGATATTAGGAGCATAACATCACATTAGCTTCCAATCTCCTGCTGGCCTCATCAGTTTTCTACTGACCCTATGTCCTCCAGTGCATTGACAGAGTGGGAAGGAAAAAAACTGACAGTAAATCTTTTTACAGATTATTTCCACAATTTTACACCAGAAATACAATCTGCTTTTAATAAATACATTAAAAATTCTTAAAAAGCAGCAGGAAGCACTCTTAATTGGGGAAATAAGTATCAGTATATTTATTTCATTAAAAGTAGAATTATCAGCCATTTTTTCAATTACTTTTACTTTCTGGCAATATATAAAAAGTACAAACTCTAAGCAAAAGGGAAATCAAAGATGTTATCTTCCCTAAGCTTCCAGTAATTTTCTGAAGCAATCCCTGCAAGATGCAGTCTCTTCCCAAAACAAAACAACTGCCATAAAGGGTGCAAAGGGCCAGTCACTCAAGGTACCTGCTTTATTAGAGCATCACAGGATGGTTCGGGTCAGAAGAGACCTGAAGAGCAGCATTAGATTGATTGCAGAAATCTAGAGCTGAGCACTGTCTGTGGAAAAAGGCTCTATGCTCTGAAGCACCCTCCTGTTACCATTTTATCATGCAGGAGTAGCTGCAAGGAACAGGTTTTGTAGGAGGAGCAAAAGCAAGAAGCATTTCTCCCTTGTGAGAACCATTTCATGAAAAGGCAGGAAGCATTCATTTGTTCTACTGGTGGTAAAGATACAGTTTGAAAGAAAGTAACCAGTTGGAGTAGTAGAAGTGCACTGTAAATAGCTGCACACTCCTCTATCCTGCTATCAAGGGATGGGGAAAGAAAAGCTAGCTGGATCACACTGACTTCTAGATCAAAAAGTCATTTTGCTGGCAGGCCCAACCTGAGCAATAAAGCAACACAGACCAATTTTTGCCTTCGTGGGGAAGTTTCTTCTCTAATCTCTCTCCTCCACCCCTAACATCTTTAGAGCCTTGCAAGTGGCCTTTACTTTGGCCTCTTGGTGCAGTTAAGCATTTATGTTTACTGTTCGTTTCTAGGATTCACAAAGGTACAATGGTTTCTGTATTTTGTCTTCTTTAAATTATTACCATTTTTAAAATTAATTCCTGAGATTTACAAGAAAAATACTCAATACAATGAAAAACAAAAAAAGGAGAGAGTATGACACTGCCACACAGAGATACACAGACTACTTTCCATGCATTGCAAAGGCTTAATTTTGCTCCTTTGCATTAAGTTTCAGCCTGAAGTAATTTGCTGAAGCAAGGTCATAATAGAGAAACCAACACAGCCTTAATTACAATATAAATGCTACAGCTATATTTTACAACTCCAGTAAAAAACACATGCACTATACTCAGAACAGGATCACTTCTGGGGGACCACAGGAGCTTTGAGATTTTTAAAAAATATATTAAAAGGGAGAAAAAGGAGTTTTAAACTCATTTGCCTAATATTCATATAGAAGAAGGCTGGAAGAATTGTCTTAAATTACATTGTGTATAGTATCAGAGAACTATTTTTTGTTCTGTTTCTGTTATTATCTCTGAGTCCAAAGAAAATTACTGGCTGGATGCAATCAAGTTCCTTGCTGTTAATTGCTTTCAAATTGAAATGTGAGCTGGCAGAGAAGCTTGATATCTGCTAGTAAGAATTACTTCCTTGGACTGCTGCTGCAATCCAGCTGGTTCATGAGAAGGGGGTAGCTGCCAAGATGTGGTACTGCCATTCTAATATGTGACAAGGCAGCCTGAACATTCCTGCCCTTATCAAACATTAAATGCTCTTTTCTTTTTTTTTTTCCCTTTTCTACTTTTTTCCCCAGGCTTCTTCAAGTTTGATTCTTCCCAATGTACAGATTTGCTTTTTATCCTTCAAAATGCAAAGTTTCACAAGTGTCTGTTCCCCATTACAGAAACAAACCTCTAAATGGTGACCAGCAGTAGCACACTGACCCAGCATCATCCCAACTCCTTATTAATAGTCTACCTTAAACTTGTTTCAAACCATATTCATGCAAGTGTTGAAGTTTTTCATTCTTTTAAAAACTGAAACCAGAGGTTGTAGGTCTTTTCTGATTCCTATGAAGAAGCCAATTTACAGACAGGAGCATAAGATACCTGTTCTGTAGGAAAACATCCAAGAGAAGAATGAGCCATGTCTGGAGCTGGCCTCTTTAAACCTGCTGATAACTGGGAATCTGCCACTTTGAACCATAAAATCCAAACTATTCAATGCTTGATCAACATTAACTGTCAAACATCAAATAATTATATAACTTTTACATTGGGAGTTAGGTTAGTAACATTAGGTTATTGAGGAAATACAGAAGACCCTGCTTTTTCTCAGCTTCACCTCCTGCAACATTTGATAGACAGAGCTAACTGAATAAATCTAGATGTCAGCTGGTGAACATTAAATATTTTATTACTTCAAAATTAATATAGAATTATCTACTGCAATTCATACAGGTGCTCCACATTATCTCCTCTGAAGGAACAGCCAAATGCCCCACAAAAAACCACAATATCTAAAATTTTGAAAGACAGCTTCAAAGAATATTACCAAGAGCAAAAGTTTTAGAGTGCATTCTATGAGGACTCTTCTGTCCTGTCTCCAGTTCTAAGCTTTTAATCAGGTATTTTCCTCCCCCATGTTCTGCTTCTCCACCACAGTAAAAAGACAGCTAATAGATCTGTTACTACACTTGAATTTCTCCATCTCATGTGCTTTTATGCCATTTCTTTTTTAGATTTTCTCCTACGTGCTATTCTGGACAGAGCAATCTGTTATTTTAAGACTGAGCACAAGTAGATAATGTCTTAATTGTGGTACATTCAAATGGGAAAAGAAAAAATCAGAACATTTTAATTTCATTCCCTCCTGCTGATGGTCAGTACTTTTCAAGGCCTTCAGTTAAAGATTTAAAATTCTACAGTTTTCCATTAGTTCTACTCACATGCCATGAAACAGTTTTTGTTTTGTTTTTTATGGAATAAAATGGAAAGTTTACTTTTTTTGGAGAAAGTTTTCCTAAAGGACATAAGATTTTATCATCATAATTTATGCAAGGAAGGGTTGGGACAACAGACAGAATACCAGGGTTCCAAGTGAGCTTCCCTTTTAAATGTCTCCATGACAAGCTCCATTGTACTTTTAAACATTATTTATAGAACTTGGTACAATTCCTAGCTTAAAAGGCTTTGAAAGTTTTTACATCTGTTTTTCAACTTTTTCAAGACTGAAGCAGCTGCTGGCTTTGCCAGCTTGAGATAAAGTCCTGACAAGGACAAAAATATGGGGAAAATATTTGATGTTTATAAGCAAACACCAGAGAATATACCCACTTTTTGCAGTGCATTTTGACAGTGTAGACAGCACAAAGAGTCATTTAAAATTTAACAATGTTAGGAAACACACTAAATCTCTTCTGACTTTCTCCTTAAGCAGGCTGTATCTTGGAATCCCTTGTACTATGAATCAAAAAAGCAACCAACCACACTAATAAGTTCAAGAGATCAAAAGGTGTATTTGGAAAGTGAACAGCTCTCTCATAACCTCCCTTAATGGATTATCAAACACACTCGAACATTATTTAACAACAATATAATCTCCACAAAGAAAATGTTTACTGTTAAATGAGAATGAATAATAGCCAGGATTTGTAACATATCTCTGCTTAGAGCCTTCCCAAAGCATTCCCCAGGCTCTAGGGCAGGAAGAATGAAAATAAAAATGGCTAGAGCTCCAGGCATTATACATGTTTCTCCTCATTACCAGGTTTACAGCAACCCAACAGTACAGTACAGTGCGGCTTCATAGACCAAGACAAGTTCTTGCCTCAGCAAACTGCTATCTCTTTTCCATAGGTATGATACATTAAGTAAAACTATTAACAGCCATTTCATAAGTGAAAGGAACAGAGAAATATTGAGGGCAAGTGACAGAACTGCGATTACACAGCAAATCAGAGTGAGGATGAGGAACAGAACACAAACCTCTACTATGATATTGTATTAAATTCAGGAGGTGCCTAAACATTCTTGGTACTTTAATGACAAGCATCTTGAGGAACCTATCCCTGAAGTACAGCAAGCTTGTGGTAAGATTGACTTGTGTACCCTTTTTACCTAGAGCATACATTATTAATCACACTCAGACACACTGAGTATATCAACACTCCATTATTATTTTTGCAACAAAAATGTTTTTATAGTTCTGCTCATCATTCCTGGCCAATGTTTGCTTGTTCTGTTGGCACACCTTGCTGTAACTTAAAGTCCTTTTTTTTCCCCCGTTCTCAAATTTTATGCTACATGAGGTACGAGTCTTTAGCAATGAATAATATTTCTTGTTCTCACGTTTCTATGCATAAGGACACCATGTGAACAACCATCTTACAGTATTTGTGTGAATACAGAAGCATGAAAGCAAAAGAAAAAGAAGGAAAAATGGGAAAAAACTGAGTGATATCCTGTGAAAGCATCCTTTCTGATTTTAAGAAATGCTCCCTGCCTCGAGGCAGCTACATATTGATAGGAATAAGACTGTTGTGACTCCCAAGATGACCTAGAAATCAGTATCCATGTGTTAAAAAAGAATTCCATATTTGACTTTAGAATAGATGGGGAAGAAAAATTCTGCATGGCTGGAATGACTACATGTGAAGCAATGTTCTGATGTACTAACTTTTATTTTTCAAGGATTGAAGAACTTCTATAAAAATAAAACTAGTGGACTACTTAACACTGAATACTGAATAAATTTCTTAGAATTAAACTCCATACAATTGTTAGTATGTCAAAGCTGTTAATGTAAAGCAAAGTGCATTGCTGCTAATTAGCAATTATGTTTTGTTATTGTTAGAAAACAAATACAGTTAACTGATAGCTTATAAAAGGGATATGTATAAGAAAGATAATGCCCAGAGCTCATCTTTACACAGCTGTGACATTAGACTTTCTCACCAAGTTTTTCCTCATGAGAGTGTAAGACACAGACAATGCAGGTGTGGAAAGCTAATGCTGAAATGCCAAAACACAAGAATTTCAGTGTAAAAGATGCCAACAGATGAAAAAAAGAATCTTCTCCCTCCTTACAAGTGTGGAAAGAGGGATATTCCAGCTGGGTTTTCTGGAAACACTTATTTGCATAAGGATCAAAGATATCTGCACCTCACCAATGAAAATGATTTAGGGAAAAACAGAACTAGTGGAAAAGTTTCAAAGAGTATCCTTCTCAGTAAAAAGGCAGGATGAATTGTTAATGTTATTTTTAATTTTAAAAGTGGTCTTTTACCAGCATAAACATTTTCTTTTTATTATTAATTTTTAACCTAAAGGAAATCAGAATATAAAATTCTCTAGTAAGTTGCTTCATGGAAAAGTAACAACAGTATGTTCATCAGCAACAAACTGATGATAGCAACAAATGTGTGTTAACAGGCTTCTTTGAGCTCAAGGTCAATAAAGAGCCCCTTCAGTTCAGAGGTCTGACAAAATGTACTGAAGTTAAGCCTGGCTATACTGCACATGAAGCTGACAAAAGGAGAATGAAAGAAACTAAAATAAGGTGATGTTTCAGTCTGTGGCTCCAGAGGCCAACGCAGATGGTCCTACCAAAAGGCCAGTCTGTTTTTTCCTACCACTCTCCTGCTTATTCCTGGCCATGTGAAGCATTCCCTCCTTCACTTCAGCACAAATAAGAGTAGAAAGTTATTTGTGTTTCTGCTGGCTTAGTTTTTTTCTCTCACTGTAGAAGTTCAAGCTCAGGAGGTTTCTGACAATCCTGAAGCTGCAATAAAAACAGCATCATGAGTTTGTTCCTGGGAGTTGAGGGAAAATGAAAGAAGCCAATTCTCTCCTTTTCAGTAGCAGGGGACTGCTAGATCAGCTCTCCAAGTCCCTCCTTCACATGCTCCAAGTCTTTAATAGTGACTCTCAAGTCTGCAGGCTGGCTCTCAGGCACAATGACCTGAAGTGACGTACCAAAATAGGCAAAACTGGCAGGGCTCCACTGGAAAGAGAATCCTATTTAAAACCCCACAGGTGCTGAGTCAGTACAGAATCAAAAGACACAAATCCAAAGCACCATCCTGGAAGACTTTCATATGAGACAAAACACCTCCCGATCAGCTGCCATCACCAGTGAGTCCCTGGGCTCCCTCAAAGAAGTGCTGTTAACACAAGCACACTGATGATTTACCAGTCTCTGGAAATTTTCAGCCTGTGCTCTTGAGAACATTTTCTTTCACTTATCTTTTAAATTATTAATTTGTAGTGTTGCTCTACTCCTTAAAATGGGTGTCTATTTTTCTTTATATCTGAACACCAGGAAGTTAATGTACATTTCATCATGCCTGCCATGGGCACACCAATAAACAGAAAAAACATGCACTATATTCAATGTTGTAACAGAAAAGTTTTATCTAACATGGATTTGAATTGGCCTTATTTGCTTTGAAGTGGTGACTATACATTCAGTTGCCCTCTACAGATCATTACAAATGAATGCCAGTAAATCTTTTTACAGTACCATCTGGTCATATGTTCTTCTGTATGTCAAATTTTGTATTGAAAATTATGTTGTAGATGCATTACAGAGGTTTTAAAGGCTTTTAATGGGTAAAAATTTTTCTAGAGGGTACAATAGCCCTATTACAGAGCCAAGTTTTTTACTGTTATGAGGCTATGTCAATCCTCTTGGGAAAATTCTAATTAGATGCTCTTAGTGGTTGGTTCTTTTGTAATAATCTTATGTTTCTAGTCCAGCATTAAATGTCTGGCCCACAGACTTAATATTTTGCAGGGATGTACTTTTGCTATCTCATTAACTTTGTACCAATTTGATCAATCTTAAAATATTTAGAATATCATACTGAACAATATGTTGTAGATTTCAGAGGTAAACAATAAGTAGATTTTTGTCCTCACTGAGCATGCTCTCAACCCCATCACACTGGGCTGGTGCTTCACAGAAGTAAGAATACCATAGTATAATGCTAAAACAATCTGAAATATTTTTGTTTGAATATAAAATACTTAAGCTGGGTTAGGTGGTGACAGGACAGAGAAGGAGTTAAACCTCCTTAGATGAGCACTGATTCATACTAGGGTGCTGGGAAGCAAAATCCTTCTTACAGTCCAGTCATGTCTAAGGTGCAGTAGCTTGTCTGTCACAGCACACCCAGTTAATACATGAAAAGGCTTGAGGAAAGAAATGCTGTCGTGGTCTTGGTTCTTTGTCACTCCACATTATGGAGCTCAATCCCACAAGAATGTATTGGAATACCATGACAAATCCATTTCAGAGCTTCTCTTAGCACAAGGATCATTTCACTCTGTCTAAATGTGCAATCAGGTCAACAGCTGGAAAAATTCTTATACTCTTGGGCCAGCCATGCCATAGCTGTAGGCAGTGTGATCTGTCAGGTGCTATATGGATGCCATAACTTAGGAAATGAGATAAAGCTGTAACTTCTACTGTAATGCTGGCATAACTCCCACTCACAGTGAGCATTCCCAGGTATGCTTTCCCAGAAAACAAACAAACAAACCAACACGAACAAACACACACACCCCACGAAACCAGCCAAACAAAAACTAACCACCCTCACAAGTCTGCTTCACCTCGAAACTATACTTAACAACCATTCCCTTATTTTAACTTGTAGATTTTTGTTTGGGCCTTTAGCATTTCAGCTACAGAGATTTCTGGCATGCAAGCATATACATGTTTATGACTTCTGAATCATAACATCTAATTTATTTCATCAACATTAGTAGGTGGTTATTTATAATAATGGGCCAGAGCTTATCTAACTCTAGAATTTCATATTACAGAATGATTGCTGAGCTTGGGACAGTGTGTTCATTTGCATTTAATTCTCTTTTGAAACAGTGAAATTCTGCCACCCTCTGGACAACAACTAAACTAAGACACATTTACAGTCAGCCTCAAAAGATGCCACTTCTGCCAGTAAACATGCATTGCTTTTTAAGCATGTTTTAAAATTAATTACTGGGCTGAATGGAAAAATAGAAGTTACTATTAAACTGCAGACAAAACAACTACTTTTAGTACTGAACAGCCTTCTTACTATGAGAATTTAATAAAACAGCAAACGTCAAAATTTTCTGTTCTTAAATTTTTCTAGGAGTCACTTGAATACTCACAGTTGTATTTTTAAAGATCTGTTACCAAAGTATGATACAATTCTTTGTGCCAACATTTATTTCCACAAATCAGAACATTCTGGAATTAACAATATCCTTCTGATTGAGCCAAATGAGAACAAGTATGGAACAGAGTTCAGTGAGTGAAAGAAAGGCAAAGAAAGTTGCATTATAGCTGATCAAGCTACCTTTAAAATGTATCAAAGGGACAGCACGACACTTACATTCACATGGTAAGCAGCACTCGTTGCTAATTATATTGGCATTCAACACATTAATGACCATTTGAAAAAGTAAAAGTCACATCCAAAGTTTCAATTTGTACTTCCAGTATAAGCGTGGGGAAGGAGGGCTGCAGCATAAATGCTGCTACATACAGGACCTTGTACAGTACCTTGTTTTGGCTATGGAGCCCAGCTGCTGCTGTTCTTGGATGAGCTCAGCCAGCTGTTTTTGCAAAGACATATCTTTACCATGCACTTGCTTAATAAACGGATGTTCCAAAAGATGGGTGACCGAAGGACGCTGCTCAAAATCTTTGATCAGACACCTGTGACAGAGAAATAGGGGTCTCAGACAATGATGCTATCATTACAGCATGCATTGAGTCAGCTTACTGTGTGGCTGTCACTCTGTTTTCTTTTTCCATAAATTTGAGTTCCTCGATATGTTACAAGACTCTTCCATACTGCAATAAATCTGGCACAAAATACTTATCTAAGTGAATACATTCCACCAGAAGACAGTATAAAGGCTAAAAATTTGAGCTTATTTAATCTGTCTTTATAACTGTAACTAGATAAAAGAAAAAAAAAATGACATTATATCCTGTAAGAGCTGTACAGTTAATATACATAAAAATTAAGATGAATAGAAAATACTTCATTTTAATTCTCTATCTATTCTCTGATGAGAGGTTGACCATGAACGGTAGGGTTCAGCCTACTGAAAACCACAACTGAAACCTGTGGTGCAACACTACTCAGAAGGATTTGATACACAGCTTTGGTTTTAAAACGAATGCTATGGGTAGATACCGCAATGATGAGTGTTAGCATAAGAATCATAGAAAATTCTGCAAACCTGCACAATTCAGCCTGGAAGAGAACAGAATCAGTCAGAAATAAATGTACCAAAGTTCTTTCTGTGAACTGGTGCAGTACAGGTGAACTAGTGATGAGTAAAGAAATACATCCTATTAAATCAGCATAAAATAAAGTACCATACTAATTTATATAATTGAGATTTAAGTTTGGAGAAGCCACCACTCAAGCTGAATTATTTTCTGCATAATAAAGCTGAAATAATACCATTCAAACACAAGAATGATCCAACGGGATAAGACTACTTTCAAGTATCTTCTAATTAAGAATATTAAATCATTCTATTCATCTTGCTCAAATAATAATGATACTGGTATTATTTGAGAATATGAAAAAGAAGTGCTGCAATTCAGCATATACCTCCCTTCTAGTATCTATAATTTTAGCAAATTATAGCTCAAGATGAATTTATTTGATGAGATGCATTCATATTACATACTTTACAATTTCCTTTCATATTTGCTGAATAAGTACCTAAGTACTTCCCTTGCAGGGCCAAATACCACAAATCAAAACTATTGTTTTAGCCAAAAGTTCAGTGAAACTTAAATACCTTTTAGAATTTATATTCTAGTAATAAAAGTAACAATGTACAAAATTTAAACTACATTACAAAAAATCATACACATTAATTGATTTCATATACTACCAAACACATTAGCAAGTTATTAATGTTTAGCCTCACCTCAAAGACTTTACTGAAGACTAAAGTCTGGTCTTGAAATGATCCTGGAAATATCTTTGAACATAACTTTAATACTTTAGGTTCCTGAAAATCATTTTACTAACCTGTTTTGTACATCTATTCCAGAAAAGAAAGTCTGTAAAATGTGTTACCAGTTTTGGAAGTGTTTTGGTGAATTTTGCTATAGGCTGGAACTGTAGCCTCCTGATAGAAACACTAAAGCAACACCACCTGCTTTATCTCCATCCCTCTGGGCACAAGGCTATAAATACCAGTCCTTCCCCTCCAGGAGAAGATCCATCATTAGCCTTGAACAGGTTCTGACAATCTCCCCTACCCCTTTTCTTTTTTGTAATCTGGGAGTTTTAAAAGTCAATACACCCACACAGACAATACAATCTATGCCAATCCTGTTTAAATTCATGTTTCCTGAGAAAAAGGAAAAAAGCATTTGAAAAGAAAGACAACATTAATCAGGAAGACAGAGGAAAAGAGAACAAAACAATAAGTGCTATGCATTATACAAATTCACAGATTGATGGCAAGTACCTGAAGTGGAGATTTCAGTCTGAAAAAGCTCATGCACTCATGATTTTTACCATTCTATCAATGATTCCAATTTTACAGTATTTATGCTTTATTGTTAATAAATAAATGTTCTTGTTAAATTTGATTTAATCTAGAGTTTTTCAGTACTACAACTGAATCCAAGGGAATCTACACCACAGGATCATGGATAGTTTGTGTTGGAAGGGACCTTTCAAGGTCATGTAGTTCAAACCCCCTGCAATGCACAGGGACATGAACTATATCAAGTTGCTCAGAACCCTGTTCAACTTGACCTTGATTCTTTCCAGGGATGGGGTATCTACCAAGCTCTGTCAGTGTTCCACCTCAACCCAAAAAACCTCCTTCTGAGATCTAGTCTGAATCCACTCTCTTTTTGCTTAAAACCATTACCTCTTGTCCTATCACAATATGCACTTGCTTTTCAGTTTAAATGGATTATCTTCAAAAAATTACACAGTTCCAGACAGGATATCTTGTGTTTATCAAAAGTGTGAAGAACATGCAAATCTTAGACCTGGTGGCCTGCAGTTATTAATATGAATTCTCTGAGCTCTGAACACTCACAAAACCACTCTACAGACAGGATGCAAAAGCTGCATGAGAGTTTTTCTATATACATGGCCCCTAGGTGAGACATCAAAATGTCCAGGATGCTGCACTTATTGGGGAAGCCTAACAAAAAGAGACGTTTTGGAGAAAAAAGTTCTTAGCTTCTCTCTAGCATGCCTGAAATGTGAGCTTTTAGATCTGGAAGATGTTTTAATGAGCACAGGTAAGTTCTGTGAAGGAGGTGGTCTTGGAGATCTTTCAGATTATCTCTGCTTCTGTCCATAATCCTACCAATTCCCCACTGACCATTCATTCTGTGTGCATGCTTCCCTTTGCAACAACCAATGTTTATCTATTGTTTCATCTAAATGCAGCCTTCATCCTCTGGCAGTAGGATATTGCTGCAGTCTGTGTTCATGCAGGATTTCACTTGAAACACAACCACAACTCTGTTAAATTGCAGGATGACTAAGTTAATGACACGGGACACATTAACATGATTCTGTGATCAAACTCTCAGACAGAGCACACCTCCTCTTGTGCCAAGTCTGTGCCTGCATGGGAAGAACAGAGTCCTTTCAGATGGTTAACGAGATGACACACCAAAGCAGAGAGCTGGTAACTAACAGCTGTGCAAGAGTGAGGGAAAGCTGCTTAAATTCATGTCCATAGCTTCATGTATGAGTACTTCAGCTTCAGGGAAGAGACTAACAGGAGAATGAACATTTCCACTGGAGTTGGTCTAATCCATCAAGTCAAATGGCAAGTTGCTAGCACTCATGTCACAAAAACACAGCAGCAGAAAGAGCAGGTTGGCCATAAGGAATTGAAATGTATGACGCACACACCCTCCTTTGCCTCTAAAGAGCAGAAGTTTTGGCACAGTCACTTCTAGAAATTAGCCCTTGCTAGGTTTCAAATGCAGTAAACAGCTTGCAGCTTAGTCACTGTAGGTACTGAGGGCTCAGTCTGTACTCAAATATTCAGTGCCAATTTGATGTCTCACCAGGCTTGCTGTGATGGAATGTAGGATGGAAAGCTGTCATGTGACACTGAAAACATAGCCCTTATGTTTCCCAGTGCATATTCCTTTGTCCTTATTTCTCTCTATGTAGGAAAGGCCTATTGCTATTCTGCTTCTACACACTGTCAGTTCAACTGTGTGGCTTTTAGTGCAACATGAATGCCTGCTGCTGCTGCTGTTCTTAGTAAACATCATCTGTAAAATAAAAATTCTTGGGCCACCACTTAAGTGCTAATGAAAAATGATGCATCAGATTGCTGGTGTCACTGCAGGTGTTCAATAAGGTGTCATCATCCCCTACTAGAAGCAGTATTGACACTACAATGCTCTTCAGAAATAAACAAATATAGAATATCAGCTCTTACAATTCTAAAGCATGCACAAAGGTGAGAATTATCACAACATTTTCTAATGACCCACACTCTGACATGGAATTATAATGTGTGGAAAAGTTAACTATATGAGCGTGTGAGTTCAAACTTGCCAGTAAATTCAGGAAGAAGATGTATCCAACATATATGCCAGAATAAAAGACATCAAAAAGTAATAAACATTCAGTAATGTCAACATTTGGAAGAGTACAGTAACAAAACAGCTTTTACAATTTCCCTCATCAAAAAATATTCTGAAATCAATGTGTGCATTGTACAAGTGAAACGCAACATAAAAACCCCTATTAATGAAGGATTTGCTTCTGAGGAAAAAAGAAAACAAAAACATCTTCAGCTTCTCATCTGAGCATTCATTTAAAACCAGTTTGGACAGTTAGCTCAGACACTGTCAAACATCAACCATACTGCAATTATTCATAAAACCAGTAAATGTGCTGCACCTGCAAATTCAGCCAAATTGTTTGGCTCATGGAAATTAAAAAAATATATATATAAAAGGTGGTGCATTAGTTTGAATTGAGCAAATTGACTAGCAAATAGACTAGCAAATCTACTACAAGATGTGTTTCAAATAAGGTATGATGAAAGTATCACATTTAGTCTCCTATTCTTTTAGATCTAAAATAATAGAAAGGCTAAGCAAGCAGAGATTGAAAAAAAACCCAAAAATTGTAGGTTTGCCTTGACGAAAGTCAATCCATTATCTAATTGGAAATTCCAGTATCTTCCATCACGCTTTCTTAGCAGAAAATTAATTCTCAGAATTCATTAGCATCACTACATTAAACATAGGTTGCAGCCATTTGCTGCAATCTCACAGCCAGGCTCCTAAGCACCATTTCCATTCTGCCACAATTACAAGCAAAGATGAAGCATTTATTAGCAGAGGATAAGAGCAGCCTCCCATCCACACAGGCCCATCCGAGACAGCCTCTAAAAATTCACTGGCTGCTTGCACTCGGATGATAACATTGTCAGAATTGCTGGGTCTCGACAGTGTAAACAGCCATTTCACAAGGGGCGAATCAGATGGCTCAGAAGGAGAGATATTTATCAGCATTCATGAGCTAATATTTACTAATGAATAAATGGAAAGAAACAGATTTCATAAGAACTGCAGTGGTGGTCTAAGTCTTCTGTGTGTTCAAAAATAGAAAAATAATTACTAACGTCACTCACTATTGCAGCCAAATCTAAGTGGAGCAGCAGCAGTTATTTCCTTCAGAAATTCTCTTTCATTTGATCTATTATGATCTATTAGACCCCAAGTACTTTCTTTAAAGAGAAAGAAATCAAGTAGCTGCAACTCTCACATCTTAGTTACACTATGATTTATCACCAGCATTTTGGTTTTTTTCAATTAGTACATTTTGTAAATGCTACATTTTCTCATGATTTCTTATCTGCTAGAAGTATATTGCTGGAAGTAATTTTGCCTCATAACCCCAAATATCCAACCAGACTTCAAGCACCTATTTAATACCTACATGCATGGAAGATACATAGCTTAATATTTGGAAGAAACGATGACTCTATATTAGACTACATTAGAGCTGGGGAATTCACACAACAGCCTCTGGGTAGCAGTGATATCAACTCCCTGTGCTGTTCAACTGTTATCTGTTAGCTAAAGTCCTCACTGCCCCTCCTCTGGTCCCTGTCTCCCTGCCACTCCCTGCCTCATCAGGGTGCTTTCCCCATCACCTGCTCCTCTCACACATCTAGACCATTCTCCTCTGCCCTCCACATATTTCGCTCCTTGCACTCCTTGTCTAGCAGTGAGGAATCTTTCCAGGACTGTTATTAGGATAAAAGAACTTTCCAGGGTTTTGAACCAGACTCCAGGTCATCCTAAAATGCTAAGATACTCTCATCCTAGTCCCAGAAAATACAGTTACCAGACTGCCCTCAAAGACAGAGAGGTTCTAGAGTGGTTCAGCTGAGGTTCTAGAGTGGAAATTTCCCAGAGGAAGAAAGGAAAGAGTAAGGTCATATCCTCTTGAAAGGAGAGAGCATTCTCTTAAGCAGGGAGAATGAGATGTCTAGGTTCTGAGACTTTTTTTTGACTCTGCATACTTACCTGATTACTCACATCACAAGGTTGCTTCATGATGCAAGATTAATGAAATCAAAACCATGACCTCAAATGGGTTGACTCCCCCTGCTTAGAGAAATGGAAGGAGAGACACTGACAAGGCAGGATCATCTATGACGACACACTAGGCCAGAAACTTTCCAGTCAATGAAGGAAAAATAATCTCTGAGATTATTTTAGCTGGTTAAAATGCTCAGTACCTGAGTGTTCCTTCCACCTCTGAGCCACATGTAGCTGTGGCAAGCACTGGTCAGTTACCTGCAGCCAAGAGGTGGAGAAGACATTTCATAAACTACATCTGTAATAAGATGCAGCAACGTGCCTGCTTCTCTGACACTTCCCTGCTTTCCACTTGCAGGCCTGCCCAACCCCCTCTGCTGCAGGTCACTAATTCACAAAAGTGAACTAAAAAACTGTGACAGCTTTGCCAACAGCATTTCTGTTTTCAGTCCTAATTCAGCAGGACTCACAGGACAGAAATAACCTTATCTTCAGGACTATATATAGCTGTCCCTTTACAGAAAGCAAATGCTGGGCACTAGGGATATGTGTGTAGGTAAAATAGGTCTCCTGTCTTGCACAGCATCCCACGATAAATAATAAGGATTTTACTGTTCATTCTGATACGATCAGATATCAGGATGAAAGACTGAATTTATGACAAAGAACTCCATCATCACATGCATGGTATAAATTCTGATGGTCAGAACACATTTATAACATTATTGATCTGCCTTTTGGTAGCAAATGCTGTAAATTACTAATCCTCCCTAAGAATGAGACAAATACTCAAACACTGAAATGTCACCATCACCTATTTTCTTAATAAATCTTCTTTCAGTTTAATGTTCAACATCAAGCACCATATAGTATAATTTAGAGCACACATCTGAAACATAACAAAAGATTCTATTGCACTGAAGTTGTAAAATTAGGTGTAGTAAATACCTTTACCTCTTCTAAATCTTCAAAACTTACAGTAGGTTTCCCAGCCTTGTTTGGGCTGAGTAAGCATTACAAGTTTTTTGGGCTCATATACAGGGTTTAGAGAACAAACAACAGAAACTCTATGGAGTTGCACCTCTTGCAGATCTTTAACATGGATCTGACAATCATTCATGTTGAAATCTTTGAAATTTTACCAGTGACAACAGAAATACAATCAGAACAACTCTAGGGAGAATCTCAAAACCACAATACACTTATTTCTTGAATGCTGAAATTTATGAATAGCCTTCCACCAGGAATGGGTCTGCTCTGTTTCTTTGCACTCTCCTTGAAGGCCCAGAAACACAAAAACCCTTCAGAACCTTGGACAACTGAAGCTTTTTGTTAGAAACAATTTGTTTTGCATGTGTACCAGATATTCTCCCTTGGGTACCTATCCCACTTTGACACTATAGCATGCAGCTGATTTGAGACAGGATTTTTACTACAACTACTCATAAGAAACTTGAAGATAACTGTATTCATTGTATATGTCCATTCCTCTGTATAAATCCAAATGTTTCATGCAACGTTCCAAAGCGGCAGAGATCTTTAGTCAGGTACTTAATTCAGTATTTCAAGTTCATCTGCAGACAGATTCTGAGAGTACATCAATGAATGAAATGCAAAAATGTACAGATTTGGTGATAACCTTACACATCCCAGTCTGTATCTTTTTGACATTTGCAAATCTCTGCCTTCCCAGACACTGTGAAATTAATAAGTTATGTCAAATGCACATCATGTTCTCAGTGAAAGAAATGTAAAATATTCTTTATGTAACATGAACAGAATGTCACTAAACAATTGCTTAAATTGCGAAAAAACTTTATCTGCATTCAGAGAAGTTAAATATAAATGGACCACTTAAAACCTATATAATCTAGATGATCTATCAAGTGAATAACTCAAAGTAGACTCATCAACATGATATTCAGCTTGCTAAGCTGTGTTTAAATTAAGTACAAAAAAGTGAGTTTATCAGCACAAAAAATTATCTTGGACTGTATTTGCAATGTCATTGCTAAAAGTTACATTCTGATGATAAATATGACCATAAATCCTTAAGTTCACATTTTGACTTTATTACTTCCTGAATTTCTTAATTCTTTAATCCCCTCCAGCTCAAGAATGACTAATTAATTCAAAGAACCATAACAGCTCATCATTGGTTAAATAAATTTAGAAGGAAAATGTGTCTCTGGAGATACCACTACTAATTTTAATTAAAATTACCATTTTTTGATGTAATGTAAATAAAAGTTATTGCATTCTTCTGCTACAAGAACATATTAACTCTACTGTTTATCCCTCAAATCAGTCAAGACAAGAAAATTATTTGCCACTGCCGTGGTAGTTTACATGGTCTTACAGGTATAAGTCCTATTGATACATAGATAAAATAAAGGTAATTAATTACTCCTCACATGATGACTGGAGAGCCAAATTTTCATACACAATCACAGCAGTTTAGATGAGGACGCATACATAGAACTTTACTGACCTTATATCAATAAAGTATATATGTGCTGCCTGTATCTTAGTAGACAACAAATACAAAATTAGGCTGCTGCCAGAAATGAGAGCTGAAATTGTGTCTTCTCTGTATTTTTTGAAAACAAAATATCTAACTCGGATTCCCTGTCTTCATTGTAAAAATTCTTATGGGAACAACACATTACAGTCTTCATCTCAAGTCAAGGTCAACAGAGCTGGGAATGGAAACAGATTCACCAAGTTAAAAACCATCTTCATACTCTCAGTTCAGATTTTGTAAACATTGCATCTGAGTAAAATGCTGCTGCAAAATCTTAATCTCTTGAGGTAATAGTATCATAACTAAAAATATAGATTTCATTCCTGAAAAATATATGATCACGATTTTAGCAGCATAAAGATTTACCAACAATGAAACTTCCAGCTCAAGAATGTTGTAAATCACTGGAATATGTTAGAGATCACTTAGAAAAAAATCCCTCTCGAGACAAGGGCATTTCAAGGGATGGCAAAATGGGGTGAAAAAAAACTACAGTGACCAGGTTTGGCAATCTTAGCATGAACAAAATTATTGCATAAACCAAACAGAAATCAAAAGCTTAGCCAAAGCTACATGCTCGGTTTTGGTCAATACAGAGATCTGGTCTGCAACTTGAACAGATAAGCTTGTTATGCAAATGACGTTAGCATCAAGGAGGAGGTAGATAATGAAATCATTCAAAAGCTAACCACTCATCACAAGGGTGACAGAAACATCAGGCAAGGTCCTAACACATGGACAAAAGGCACTATGAAATTTATACAATCACTGCTTTTAATTTATCATAACTAGGTTGTCACAAGGCCGGCATCAACAAATGCATAACTAATGCATATAAATGAGCCAATTATCAGTAATGGCTAAAAGGTTTGCAGTTGTATGATCCAATGTTTCATTATCTAAATTTTTCTAGAAAGTCCACTAACGTAAATCTAAGCCTCCATAAAAACATCCTGTAACCTCTGTATAGTAAGAACTTTACTAACACATGCCCAAGAATAGAACAGTGTCAGAGAGAATTCAATTTCAGTAGTCTCCTAAAGGCAGCTATGGCACAGGGTATTTATTACAATTGTTGCATTTCTCCATAGTAAGAGAACCATGTATGAGTATATTTCCTTACTTCACCATGCACATCACGGTAAAAATGAAAAGCAAGGCTTGAGAACATGCAAAAGTTGATGATGAGGAAGTAATTAAGCAAAACTAAATAATAACCCATATGATTAATAAGATACAATTTCAATATATAAAAACCTCAAAGGACAAGATTAAAAACAAGTTTTGCCACAAAGTATTAACATCTGACTTGTTTTATGAACAGTGCATGTTGAACTAAATAACTGAACAAATGCTAAGAAATGTTTCACAGAGTTTTTTGTATTGTTCCAAGGCTCAGCAGGGACTTCTAAAAGGGAAGACACCAAGAAAGAAAACTTACATAACAATGCTGAAGGTTAATGCACAATGTTCCTGACACAGGAATGCAATCTTATTTACCAGGTGCAGTGACTTTCTAAAGCACAAGTGGAATATAATGCATTAGTGCTGGTCTGCCAGAATATAGACTACAGCCTTTAAATACAATGCAACCAATGGTTTTATATACAGAATTAAATTTATCCACCACTTAGTGAGCCTTGTACTTAAACACTGAATCTGCCATAGATGCCAATGTAGCCTGCTGTGTAAACAAGGACATGCATTATGGAGAATCAGAACTTGGATCAACCTGCTCTAGAGGAATGTACTTCTGCTACCTGCATCGAAGAGATTCTGAGTTACACTGCAGCAATAATAATAACAACATCCTTCTCTCACCTTCCTGTCTGCTTAAAGATCAGCACTGTAAATATCACCATTTTTCACAGATTACTTAATAAAATTTGCATTAGTGTTTTTATTTTCAACTTCTTCTAAAATGGAAAGACATTACTACACAACTAGTTGAAAAAGGTATCAGGTAGGGATATTGTACTCCACAAGTAATTGGATACACCAAGGAACAAAACAAATGCACAAAATGCACATGTGCATATTTACAAACCTATCATGAAAAGTCAGTACTGGCAAGTGATGTTATAGTAGTACTCACCACATTACACAATATGGGCTGTAATTGGTTCCAATGAAATACTGAAGAATATTAAAAATCACTCTTAAAAGTGGCAGCAAGATTTTTGAATGCAATGCTAGCAAGTGCTTAACCATGATTTCCTAGTGTCACTGTAAAAAAGCATATTTGCATATTTTTGTTTGATGACAGCTGCATTCATCATGCTCTCCATACTATTGGTGCTCAAATATATATAGTACCTATATATATATATATATATATATATATATATATATAAAAACCTACTGACCTTACTGACGTGGAAAAAAGGCATTTCTTTTCCTTTTTATCTTTCAAATTCTTATTTTAAATGACCAGCAGTTATTTTCACTAATCGTTTTTTAACTCAACACAAAATTTCAATGGAAAACTGTCAAGGAAATCAGGTATATTTTATAAATCTGTTTCAGGTCCATCAAAATCAAGAGACTCAAATGAAGAAAATTACATAAGAAGATTAAACTGTGCTGTAAGGCTTTTGAAAAGTGAAGCATGGTCTAGTGTTATGAAAAGAAAACTGTAGTTAAAAAACCTGAAAAAGCAGTAACTCCATAAGAAAATTCTGTTTTCAGATTGGCACACATGGGTCTTGCTGAATAAGCTGTTTTAAAAGGAAAAAAAACTCACTGTGAAATGAAATGGTTGAATCCTCTGCACCATTTTTCAGGATGTAGCAAAGTAGGTGGAGGGTTTCTGAAAAACAAAGATTTGAATTTTAAAATGTTAATGCTATCTCACAGATCAAAGATGCTCCTGGTTCCAGCAGGGAGAAAATGATACTTGAGAAAGCAGCAGTTAAATTGTCTATGTGATGCCTTGAGATGCATGTTGGTTTTATCGTGCTGTTGCTTATTCACTGGCAGCTCTCTTTTCTTGTCCTTCTCCTTTTATGTCAATACCTTTGAAGCTGGTAGTCAGTACAGCTCACAATGCACTTCCCAACCTGTCCCTTTCAATTCAGCCTGACTGAAAATGCAATATTAACCTAGACATCAAACTACTTTAACCCTTTGCCCAAGATCACTTATTCTGATCAAAACTTTTAAAGTATGGATAACAATGAGCTGTAGGATTTTCAGTCGGGTTTCAATCTGTATTCAGTTTGGATGACACTGTAAACTCCAGAACTGTTAAAATAGATGCTATTTTTAAATTGACATCTAGCAGACAGTATTTTTATATTAAATAGTAAGACAGCCTTTGTAAAAATTTTTTGACTCTAATACATTCCATGGTAGTTGACATAAAATTCCTTTCCTTTCTGATTTTTACTCTTACAATTTAATTACATAAACATACAAAGCAAGACCTACAGGTCATATTGAGTGAAGCAAATTTTAAGAGGTTCAAATTTAGGAAGACCAACTTACAGCAAGAATTGTTCATAAAATCATATATTATATTCTACCATGTTATCCTCCAGAGGTTTCCTCTGCACCTTAAATTTTGTTAATACTGAAGCCTAATTGAACATTTTAAGATTAAACTTACAGAGGTCTTTGAAACCTTAATGATCTATCTTGTGCTGCATTTGAGGGTCACATATTACTGAACTGTCAGGGAGAAACAATCACAGTAAGACTTCTTCTACAACAGAAACACAATAATACTGTAGATTATATAACAAATCACTTCATTTCTACTGTGGCCACATTCCACAGAATAACATTGCTTGGAAACATCTCACAAAACAAAAATGAAAACAGCATAAGCTACCTAAATCAGTGCTGATTTGCTCAATAGTCAGGAGTTTTTCATGCATATTCGTTGAAAAATTAGTTCCATTGAACAATTACTCTAAAAAATGCAAGCAAATTTGTTCAAAAAAATTGCTGTGGCTTTGTAATAGATGGACCATTTTGTTCATCTCCATTTTTTCAAAACAAATTCAGCCAAAAAATTGCACTGCAACATGACAAGTTTGCTGAAATGACTATCTTATTACCTTTCTTTTTTGCTTCAGAACACTAAAGGAATTTTCTTCATGAAATAAAGAAATCTAGAATGTCTGAGATGTGTATTACTTAGCAAGTTTGTTATTAAAGAAAAAAAGATATGATTGGTTATTTTCAATGACATTAACACTTCATGGTTGCCTCCCCTTTACCAGGCTCATATGTTTATGCACATCTGACAGAATCTGACTTTTTTACAAGTAGAAAAAAAAAAAAGAAGACTATTTCTAGGTGTACTTCTAAGAAAAAAATCCTATATCAAAGAAAGGCAAACTTTAAAAACATTTTTGTCTATAATAAAAATGGTTATCAGCCCAGACATACAGACATCCCACATATGTGACCACTGCAAACAGCTTTAAGAAACAGCCAGCTGGGGTTAGTGTATGTTTCAGTCCTCACATTAAAGGAGTGGTACTCTATCAGACATTCTGGATTCTGATGAACAACCAGCTTCTATTATGCTGTGAAGTGAAGTACAGTGTATTTCCTTTTAGAATTATACTAGCACTGTCTACTGAATATTTACAGGGAAGTTCTGAATTTCGTTGTGAAGTAATTTGCTTTTTCAAAAGCTCAATTACTATTAATGAAATATGCAGTTTTGCCTTTTCTATTCACAATGTTCCAAAAGGTTTTCCAGATGGTAACAATGGTGCTGACAAAAAAGCATATGGGTTTGGAGGCTTTGTTAACAATCTCCCAAGGAACTTTCTGAAAAAAGATGCAGAGATACTTTACATTAATTGCAGATGTTATGATGGAAACAGGTGGAATTTCATCATGGAAGAACAGATCAGCAGAGGACATGTCATTCAGGAAATTCATTTTTACATTTGCAGGTTAATGATTAATGGAGAAGGCCATTTTTAAACCATACACAACATTTTTTATCTAAGAATTACTGAGCTACTAAGCTCTCACTGATAGCTACTCTCTTTGGCTGACCCAAATCAACACAACCAAGGAAGGAAGTATGTTATCTTGATACTTTTGTATTTGTTGATAGAAGATACTATGTTATTCTTAGTGCTTTTGTAGCAAAACCATTCAACTCTGTACTTAGACAACTAAAATTTGATGCTTCAGGTAAACCGTCTGCAAAATGAAGCTGATAAACAAAGTCAGAACCTTAATTCATTAGCATCTGTAAATTACATTGGTTTCCTTTGGTGAAAAACATTAACTACAAAGTGAAAAATCAGTCCATTCTTTTCTGGCATCATGTGAATAAATGACTTCCAGAAGGAGGCACAAGAGCATCAGCTTCCTACCTTCACTTTGCCTAAGACACTAGAAAATGTTTCATGGTGATCCCAGAAAACACCATGGCACCTCCAGAGGGGCACTTCTGCAGTAACGACTCTAAGTTCTAGGGTAATAGGAAAAGGCAGAAATGCAAAGGTAACTCTAAACTTTTTCCATAAGCACGCCCGGTCTTCTGCAGTTTGAAAATAATAATCCATTACGATACCTCTAATTCATATCCTGAGTCATATTTCATTAAAGAGAAAGATAAAACAACTCATTTGCATCATCAGATGCTAAACCACAGAGAAACAACATTTACCTGACCACTTCAGCTCAAGGATCAAACTAGGGCCATTTTGGATTCCAGACTGTGTTAATTCCATTATTTGGAGTTCCTTGGCTTTTGTGTACTTGCACCAGCCAACATCATTGCATTTCAATAACACCTGACTATTTCTGCAGCACTCAAAACACATTCATAGAAGAACTGAAAACCTACCTCTCATTAATTTGCTGACATAACTTAATCTAGTTTTTTAATGTAAAATTAGAACACTCTGCATGCAATCTTTCAATCATTTTTGCCACAAGCTGAAGCACAATACAGTCTTATTTTCTATCATATTTGATGGAAATTGTGAGACATAGATAGGAATATTATTGGGAAAAGCAGCTATAATTGGGTTTGTCTTTTGAAAATGCCCTCTTTTGATGCAAGATGAGTAATCAACCATTTATTTCCCAACTTTGTCTTTTTTCCTTTGGTTCTTTCTATAATTCCTAATTAGTCACAGAACTACATGCTCTATTTCCTTACTCTAATGCACTGCCCTTGTGAGTAGTTTTTCTATCCTTGTATTCAGTGCTTGCCACAGTCTCACTAATGCTGCTTTTCACCAAGAGTTTTGCTTCAGCAAAGAAAGCAGGGTTGAGACTGTACAGGACACCCATACAGGGGAACAATACTCCTTCTAAGGACAAGAAGACATTAGCAAGCTTATCAAGCAAGAGCTGCTGCTGAATTCTGACCGATACACACACAGCTGTATGCTGGAAATATTTTAATCTACACAGCTTTATGTGTTCCCATCATTCAAGCTGCCTCCAAAGTCACTGCCTCCAAAGTCACAGCTGGTGAGGCAAAATTGGTCATTTTACCACAGTAAGGCAAATGATGCAGTCCAGTGAGTACCACTGATCCTTTACAGGTTAAACTGTGAACCTAATTATAGATCATGGACAATAGATATTTGTTGATAATGAGAAAAAATAAATATTTCCATTTATGATAAAATTTTAAAAACACATCTACTATTTTTTAAAGTACTTCAGTAAACATATTCATAAATTTTACCAACAGAAATCACAACAGTGCCCCCAACTACCAAACTGCAACTGATCAACACATCACATTGTTTCTAATGAGAAATTAGCAGATGAACAACCAACAGCTGTCACCACGTACAGGCTCTGACAATCACCACCCCCCATAAGCTGAACTATTCTTCTAGCCAGCTGAAGAGACTCCAGTTCTGTTGACAGTTTCCTAGGTTTATACGCAGCTAGTTTTTACATAAAAATACACCCTTTGGGCATACTTCAAAACACTAAGCGAATAAGATTTCCTTACAAAAGAAAAAGGATTATTTTATTAAAATACATGAATAATTGACAATAACTAATACTAAATAAATTCTCCTACAAGTTTAAAGTCCTGCCACTCCAGAGCAGGACTCTCCACCTTGTGTAATCCTCCAAAACTAACCAGGTAATTCTCAAAAGAGCTCAGAAGATTTCCTGATACACTTGGTTTGTGGCCCATTCAAATTAATAATAGGTGTTCACTGATCTGAAAGAAAATTTCAGGCCCTAAACACTCTCCTATTCATCTGTCTCCTACTAAAGTCCACTGAAGTTCAACTAACTTCCATTAACATATTTCACCAAAGCCCACACAGCAGGAAGCAGTGTACTGTTATCAGCTCTGTGAAGTTAAGATAGAAACTGTAGAAACTTGGAAAAGTGGAGAATCAGTACAAAATAATCCCTGTATATAGAGGCAGGCCTTTGAAGTTGATTTAGGTTGCTTTTTTAGCGGAAAGATATCACCAATCTGAATGCTGTTACATGGAGCCTCCATGGCTGGGAACTACAGCAGCAATTGGCTCAAGAGACCAGGAGATCAGAAAGAACACAGGATTTACAACAAAACTGGAAACTATATCAGAAGCATGGGACTGTGGAAAAATAGCTCCAGGCCCAATGCAATTGTCTGCCAATTGAGTAGTCTAGGGGGATCCAAAGTGCACCAGTCTAGAAACATTTCAGTGCTGCACTTTGTAGCCAATGTCTCATGAAGCAGATTACTATGATTTTCCCAAGTTTGGGCCCACCGTCCCATTACTCCTCACTGGTATTTTCCTTTTCCCTCTTTCAAGCTGAAGTTCAGTCAATGAATCCTTGCTAGCTCCTCTGCTAGAGCTCTTTTTTCCCCTTTGAGAGAGGCATATTTCCCTCAGGTGATAGCAGACCAGGTGTTGAACAGATCATCCCATGGTCAACAAATTTTTCACAATTTTTCCAATTAAACCAGTCTCAGAGCCATGCACTGAGCTGATGGATCTGCCTACTCTTACCAATATTATTCCTTGCTACTGGAAGGATTCACAAAATCACTATCTGTACTCCTGATCCTTCAATCAATTGTCTCAAGGCCCTCAAGTCCCTTTTGACTGCCCTCAGATTTCTGTTTTTTATTTCATCACTGCCAGCTTGAGCAACCAATAACAGACAGCAATTAGAGGTCCTTCCTAGACTGGAAAGTCCTCCAGTAATTTTTCCTGGAGCCCCTAGGGAACACTGGGAAAATGATCTTTGTTCTGTGAAAAGGAAAGATGCAGTACTACTACCTAGGGGAAGTTTGGAGGAAAGGGGGAAGAAGGAGTATGCTCCTGCTGAGTTTGCTCTCCAGACACCTTTTCACCAGCAACTGAGTCACTTCTAAACAGTGTCATCTTCTTTCTCACTCTCCCTCTCCCTTTTCTCTGAGGACTCCTTTTCTTCTGTAAATATCTAATACAAAAGTGTTAACTTGCACTTCGACAACCTCTCTTCTAGAATTATCAAAGCCATATATCTATTCAAATAATGTGTCAGCGCCTTAATTCTAGCAAGGCTGTGCTGCTTTAAACCAAGACCAAAATCTATTGAGGGAAAAGAATTGGTTAAAACCAAGTAGAACACATGACACTGCTGCCTCATTACTGAAACAAAAATATTCTTCTTGCTTAAGTATTTTACTATCTTTTAATTACAGAAACAGAGTTATCTGATATTTCCCCTTCACTGGAATTTTCCATAGGCTATACACAGTTACAGAAATCTGGACTCAATCCAACAGCATATGAGGAATTTATATTGAATAGAAAGTTAAATAGACTGCAGGATTCTAATTACCTGGAAAGGTCAAGGGTAGTAGTAATGCACTTTTTCTAGTAAAAACCAGACTGGATAACTGTTTTCCCTCTCTCAGAAGAGAATGATGCCTATGTAATCTATAACACATAGATACACATTTGCTTCTTTTAGCTTATGTTTTTATATGACTATTAATTTTGCTGCCACTAAGTAGGTGACTTAGCAGATTAACAATGAAATATGGGCTCAGCTGCAAAACAAATTCAAACCCACCAATGAACAAAATATCAACTAGCTCTTTAAAGCACATTTAAATCAAGATTTATTCACAACTCTCCTGCTTATAATAGTTCTGCTTCTAATAGGCAGAAAAATAATGAGCAAAAATAAACGGTAAAAGGTAGTCAGTTCCAGAATTATGCACACTCTCCTTTTGACTGTCAAGATTCACTTTATGTATTGCCAAAAGAGAGGTGCCTCAAGAAGACTAAAAACAGGCTGTCAAAAGAGGCTTTCTAAGAAACCTCCATCACAGGAACAATCTGTGATTCAAAATGCTATGTATCTGATAAACACCACCTTTAAAGTAATGAGTACAGACAGAAAAATGTACTAAGCACTCTAAATTATCTTGAAGGTCAAATAATGACCTTCAGAAAATGTATCAAACCAAATCTCAGTTACGTAATTTTTTTAGTCCATACAAACAGAAAGAAATAGATGAAAAAGTATTGCCAAGTGTTCTGCTTGGAAACATCTGGATTATCTTTGACTTTTTCCCCTGAACATTGCAATTCACAGGCCACTGGTTTCAGTCAGATTTGGCATCTGCAAGGTTTCATTAGCCTTTTTCAGAACCTGACAAGACATCATTTATTTCTGTCATTTATTCTTCAGTTTCCAGTTTCAGTTTCTGGCTTCACTGAGACAGAAACAAGTGTTTCATTTCAGAAATATTTTTGGATGGAGGGGAAAACATACAGCTTTGCATTCCAGTGGTCAAGCTTCCAAGCAAAAATTCAGCATAATTGACTTATAATTGTACTTTGTTATCTCATTTATTCACAGAAGTTTCAGAGAGTTAAAGAGGCACAAGCAAATTAAGAGCAATTGAAACAGGGGAAGCAATAGTAACAATTTTTATTTATAACCAGTTCTCATCTTTAGTGCAATGTAGTATTTTGCTTTTCTATTAAAATTGTTGCTCTGTGAATTTGCAAAGCAGTAGAATGTCAGTTGCCAAAGAAATGAAAATAGCAATACTTCTGTGCCTGACTGAAATACATATGGTGGTGTCTAGACACTACACTTCTGTAGCTGGAATATTAAAATACTGCAATTACACAGCATATTTGTAGAAATTTATGGAGAAGCTAAACACCTTCCTACATCTGAAAGTGAAAATCACACAGATAAATTTAAGGACAATTCCTGAATTATGTGCATTTCACACTCCCACTGTACATTAGCCAGTGGACTGAGTGGGACACCTGCCTGACAGCCCTGCCCAGTGAAGCAGATCCACTCTTGGAAAGCTGAAAGCTGGCTCAAGAAAGACACAGAGGGATCCTACAAACTGTTTCTTTCAAGCATAGGAAGATTGCCAAGGGAAGAACTAGACCATTTGGAGTCTGCCATGGAACAGTGTACCACAGTGTACCAGCAATCTCCTGCTGAGATCTCCCGCTGCCCAGGAGGGCAAAGCAGAGCAAAGGCCCTGTCATGCCATGGTGCCTCTTTTTTCAAAGAGGAAGACACCTTCTCCTTCCATTTCACAAAGGTGAGCATTTTCTTAGTTGAGGCTCTACAGAAGTACAAATAAACCTAACAGTAACCCCACAAAAGAAGTTTATTACCACATGATTATGTGACTGGTACTGAACATGCCATTCAATCACTACACTCAGCAAAAGCAAGCTCTTGAACCCTGCACTTTCTAAGGAATTAAGCATCTTTGTATGTTATGACTCAAAATTTATTACGTTTTTCAGCTTAGTATCATATGAACTGGTATTATTCTGATAGCTCTGCCAGTCTAGTTCAGAAATAAACACTTGCAGAAGGAACACATTAGTTCAAGGTGGCACATTTCCAATGGGCCATTAGGAGAATCATTTTAAATATTCTGAAGCAATAAACCGAATAAATGCTGGAACCTAAAGAAATGTGCAAGATGTGTAAGAGTACCATTTTTTTAAAAAAAGGAATTATCATTTAAGGTAATATGTCTTTTGAGCAAGAAGACTGTGTGTGGAATGAAATGTATTTGTTCCCTCTGCTATTCCATCCAATAAGCTTTATTCTAAAATAGTTGAATTTTTGTCTGTTAAAAAAACCCCTAACCTGTATGGCTTAGGAATACCTGTATATTATATCTAGGGTGAAGACTAATAAACATAGTATACAAGAAACATGAAAAAATTATTCATTACCAAAAAGGTCCCATGACTGCAATTCAAATAAACCCTCTCTTAGGCAGAACTAAATGGCAATAATACAGTGAGACTCATCCCAATAAACCTGTAAAGATGCTAATGTAAATCTCATGTGTTTCTTGAAACAGTTGGACAGGCCATGGAAAATAGTTTGGGGAAAAAATATTGACTCATGTAAGCTGGGGAATCTAGAAAAGGATAAAGGTAGCTAAACCACATGGAAGGTAAGAGCTGCTAATAATGGATGTAATGTGGAGCAAAGCAATTAGTGATGCAAGAAGAAACCAAAAAACAGCTACAGAGAAGATCTATTAAAACATCATGGAATACATGAAGATCAAGAGGGGGAATTTTTTTCTTTTAATGCAAGATTTAATCCTCACTTCATGGTGAATATTCTATGGTAAGCTCTGAAAAGAAGTATCTCCTGGATAAGTTTAAAAATTCAGAGAACGAAGAATTGAAAGAAGCAATGGTAAATGACAGACATAGGACAAGGGAACATTTTGAAGATGGGAAGCAGCTCCTTGGCAAAAGGAAAAAGACAATGCCAAGATTGGGAAAAATATCAAAGCACTAAGAAAGTGAGAAGAAGTAGAAAGAGAAGTAGAAATGAGAGACAAAAAAGATGATAAAGACAAATTAAAATCCCCAAAGGCAAAACTAGGACAGAGAAGTAAAAATACATCTACAATAAAAATAGAGGGTATAAGATGGAAAACAATTCTTCCTTCCTTCCTTCCTTCCTGAACTTCCTCTCAGTAATTAATTACAAGTAACTATGGTGATTACATACTTTTTAACATGACATGAGCACTCAATTTTAAATAACACATAGAATGGCTAAACAAAGAAGAAAATTATACTTTCATAAATGCAGATGTCTGGTTTTGTTGCAATTTAAGACGTTTTCTGTTCTTTTTGTGTCCCCAGACAGCTCAAGTAGATGCTGCCTGCTCTAAAATCTGATGCGTTTGGAAGCTGGCAACAGAACATGGATCATCAACTTGCCCAATGAATCTACCTTATTGTAATTCAAAACATCTTTATCCAGCACTTGTACTAATATGTGAACAGTCTGATAAGAGGGAATCTGATAAAACTATACTGAGAATGAAGAAAATTAGCAGTCACATTTTAGCTAATTTAACCAAACTAAACTGCATAAAGTCAATCCAATCCCTTCAGTCAGCCAAGTAGAAAGATGAAAGATGTTACTACCATTTTTTTCCTAATGCTCTCAGAGACTGTGGTGCTGGATGTCAAAGCAGGGATACCAACTCATTCAAAAGGAGAAATGTTCCTTTCCCCTGTCACCATCCAAGCTACTGAAGAAAGGGTTTGCACAGAAAGAAAAGTGAGCGCTCCCTTTCCCAGAGCATGAGAATTGCTTTGCTGCTTCCTCTGTTCTCACAGACATACCTCTCTATTTTGTTTTTGTAAATACAGCTCTTATTCATGGGATCTCAACATTCATTTGCCAAGTAGATTAAAATGCCAGTCTTCAAGATCTTAGATATCTACTTTGTATCTTAGAGATCTTATATCTTAGAGATAAGCAGGGCCATGCTCAAATTACCTCTAAATTTTTTTTGGATGCACTATAAAAATGCTGACACTTTTTCAATAAAACAAATTAGACCTCTGTAAGAAAAATTACATGTGCCTTGGAAAATTCACTTGGTTTTGATAAGTTTTACCAGGGTTTTTTCAGTCTTCAAACCTTTTATACCTTTTATATCTGTATGCTTTCAATGCAGATTTTTAAGGGTTACTAACAACGCTAGACAAATTAGTCCAGTAATTGTTTATTCAGACTGGCTAAGTAAGTAAACTACCCTGTTTACAACTTAAATTCCTCCTAAAGCCCCTATATGGATGAAGTGAACATTTTTCCCCACAGTACAGACTAACACAGGCTGAAAAGGACCTCAGAAGGTCTCCATTCCATCCTCCTGCTCACAGCAGGACCATTTATGAGTTCAGCTCAGGTTTCTCAAGGCTTTATTTTCTCAGATCTTCACACTTCAAATTCATTTTCAGTCAATTTTCGGTAGGGACTCCTTCGTTACCATGGATTTCACCACTTTGAAACCCAGCCCTTGAACATGGCCATTGCTTTGTATCCCTACCCTCCCAAGATCACATTTAACCATATATAAATACTGAACCTTAGCACAGAACCAACTTACAGGCCATTGCACAGGGCCTTCATCATTATTTACCATTTTCCTCCTCTTCTATTTCCTTTCTCCATTCCCTGCTTGCTATTTCTTCCAACAGCACTGTAACATTTGTGAACCTAGCATTGCAAAGTCATTTATTCTGACTACATTCCAGTTTGTTCACATGTAAAATGTGGCCTCTCTGCAGAGAATGCACTACCTAGAGTCTTGCCAGGGCATTTTTCCTTGGCCTCATGACAGTTGTGGAAACATGCACCTCCTGTAGGAACTCTTGGGAGAAGCTGCAGTACAACAGAAATCTAAACGGCATTTCATGATCATGAAATAAACCCACTAAATAATTATTTCTCCCTGAACACTGGAGTTATAAAGATTTATGACCAATACCTACTCCAATAAATATTTCTTTAAAAATTTTATGAGTTCTAACTTATGACTATATCTCTGATAGGAAAGAAATATAAGCCACTAATTGTTAATAGTAAATGTGCAGATATGTGTAGTGCATTATTACTGCACTAACCTTGAGTAATTATTAAATATACTGCATAAAATCTTAACATTAATCAAACTGATAACTGCAACAAGCAAATCAATACCTTTCAAAGCCCAGATCCTTTTCATCAAATACGTTTGCAAATAGTGTAATTGCTTTTTATTGCATATTTCTGAAAACTACTTTAGAGAGCAAAGCACATAGGCATTTGGTCACTTTTTATTACAAAAAAAATAACCAACACACATTCATTATGATCCTAAGGATAACTACAATCTTGCCAGAACATGGCTAGTACCTAAAAAGTTCACTTTCTCGTTCTTCTGCTTCTATCAGCCAGTGAATAATTCCTTTATAAAAATGAACATCAATATTCTATTTTGAATAGAGAAAGGTATCTGTTTTTCAACTACATCCCATGAAAGTCTCTGGAACTGCAAAATGTACAAGGTGCCTTATTCACACTGCAATACCAAACTATGTGAAGAGATTATCTTTTGTTCATGCAAAAATCTAATTTAATTTACTTGGCTCAATTCATTATAAATGATGTGGGCTACTGAACTCCAATATAAAGCTTATTTTGGAACCCCACAAGGCTAATGGCATGTAATGAAGTTGCACTTCTTAAGGACTGCACTACAAACCAGAACAGAATTTTATATCTTTCCTTCAAATGTTAAATTCTAACTTGTATTTCCAAGGCACAAGTGCAAGAAATTGCCTGTACACCAAGGGCTCTGGAAAAACACTTGTTAAATGCACAATAACTCCACAGAACACAAGACTGTGTTTTGCATGGGCAGCAATCAAGGGATAAAGACACATGCAAAAAAAAAAAAGTTTGACAAGATAAGACATCGCAGGCAAAATATTAAAATTTTATGACTGAAAATTTATAGCTTTGATATGACTTTCAACCAAGACACTGGTCCAAACTTCAAAAAAAAAGCAACTTTTATGCTGTCTCCTCTTTTTCCTCCATGACTGACAGATAAGCTTTATCACCATTTCCTATAAATACCTCTCACTAAAATTTAGTCACACACACAAGAGACTGTATGGTCTGAGTAAGCTGCCAGTCAGCATTACAGTTCTGACACCACAGAACGTTCCAATCAGAAAGCAATTAAAAAGGGGAGTACAGGTTTTCTACCATGCAACAAAACTTTGATTCAAACATCACCTTTTCCAAATCCACTGCAAAAAACCAAACACCTCTCTGGACTAAGCACAAAGATGGTTATCATGTGGCACAACCACAAGGTAAGGTAGGCAGACTGTGGATGTTTGATAGTTGGGAAGTCTCACTCATCCAGTATTTTCCTCTGGCAGCACTGAATACAAGTCTCTTGTGAAACTCGACTTTAATGCAGAGCTCCCCTCAAAGAAATTCAGTGTGGGAATATCATTTGTCCTCCACTGTGGGTAAATCCTATGCCCAAAAATAACATCGTGCTATTCGCAGCCTTTGTATGCAGTTGCAATACTTGGTATTTGGGGGCCACAAAAAGGAATCAATAAGGAAATAAATTTTCCTTCTTTCCAGTATTTAGAGAATTTAGCACAGTAATGAAGGCTTTCTTTGCCTGCGGCTGTTTCATAGGAAAAAATGGGGGTGAAAAAGGAAAAAACCCCAAAAACCCACAGGAGTTTACACAATTTAAATCCTGAAGGATCATTTTTAAATGGAAGCAGAGTGCAATTTTAACAGACCCTAAGTAGTCTGCTTCATGAATGTTCGCTTAATACCAGACCATGACATTCTTAAAATTTCAAGCAGGGAAACCTGCTCTGGTTACCTTGGTGATAAACTGAAGACAAAATAGCACATAATTGTTGCTGATGTCACTGCTCCCAATTGTTTCCAAGGTTACAGAGTACCTCAAATAATTGTGATGTTTCATTTCTAGACTGTATTTGAAGCCCATTTTCTGTACCCAGTAAATTGTTTAGTACTGCAGGTAATCTATCTAAACCTTATCTATTAAGTATCAGCAGCCTCTCAGCAACCTATGGTAACAATGTAGGCTTATATGTTGAAAATAGAGCTACCTAGTTGTTTGCTGAGCAACTTGACTCCTAGACTATCTTAATTATTTTTATCCTAAGAAATCTATCTCTATAACAATGTATATCAATCAATCATAAAAAAATACCTGAAGATTAAATGTCTCAGGGCAATGCAATATTACATGTGAGCTATCTACCTCAAAGGAAGCTATACCCTGGGGTAAATAGTGGAAAATTGGTTGTAGCAATTGTGAGATTTTCTCACAATCTTCAAACCCATTTTAAATGCAGAGCACAAGTCTTTTGCTGCACTAGAAATAAAAAGCAGCCATGCTACATCTTTTCCATTGCAACCTCCACTTCACTGTGCACCACAGCATGAATCTCCTTAAAAATCAGTATATGCTCTGTGTAAGGATTACACTGACAGTATTACTGCCAAAAGACAACTACAGACAATGCTGTTAACTACTGTCGTCCTGTCGAGAAACAGGGAGCAGTTTTCAAAGCACACTAAAACAAACATAATTTTAGTCTACAATAATAAAAGCAAGATTGGCTAGGTCAGCTCTATCCCCTAAATCTGACTGAAACATATTTCAAATCCTCACTTCTGAAGGAGACAACAGTAGATGTCCATCTCCCACCTCTCCTCCTGCTGGATGTGCCTTTCATCACATGATTGCTCTCAGACTGCAAGGCTTGACCTTGTCAGCAAGAAATTTTCCACTAGAGCAAAACAAAATGGCATTCACAGTATCTTAGCAGTCTGTTATTACTTATGCAATGGATTTTGAAAAGTAATAATTTACTTTAGAAACTGGATGACTAAAACAGTTTATGTGCATTTAATGCACAAAATTAACTGCATATGGAGTCACTAAAAACATCTGTCAGGCATCTCAGTTTCTACCGAGAGGGTTTAGAGGCAGTTGAGGGCAACATGGAGAGTAACACAGGGCATCAGAAGTGATTATTTTTTACTTGCTCAGAAAATGGTTGAGAGCTGAGCACATTTATTTTCACAATTATTCGAGTTTCCTGATGAACTCATTTCAGCTGCGTACATTTTAGCTCCTCTGTGTTCTAGAACAACTATACTGGCAGGAAACATTTGGTGAGAGTCTCTTTTAAATAAGCACCAAAGAACATACCTATAAAACAGTACCCTTCTATTCATGAGAAAGCCAGTTGGAGGAGAGACTCTTAACGAATCAAAAATCAGAAACAGACTGTGCAGGCAAAGTCCTCCTTAATAGCTAAAACAGTAAATGCTTACAACAGACTATTCAACAGCAAGGCACAGAGCACAAATTACAATTACTTGCTGAAATTAGGTATGAATATATATGAACAAAGAGTGCACTTGCAAAATCAAATTCTATCTGTAAATGACTTACAAAAAGGAAGAGAAAGACAAAATCAATGAGAAACAGGCAGTTGTAGATAAGTTATGTGATAACTGGACAGTTAAAGGAAGGAAAGGAGGGAAATTGGACCAAGATGATTTAATTTTAGGGCTAATTCCCTACTGTCTTATGTAATATATAAAAATACTTATAATATTCTACCACTTTCTCAAATATATTAAAATGTCATAAGATAAATGGAAAACAGACCCCATTTTGCTATGATATAGCTGCTAACTGCATACACTTCAATTTCTAGATCTACTGCCAGACTTAAAAGCCCAGTTATAAATGCTTACTTGGAACAGTCTTAGAAATTGCTCTCTGCTTCTTAAATAAAGATGATATAACGAAGGTAAAAGTACTACAATGTAGTCATTACTCTGTTAAACCCTGGCACAAATCTATTTGAATCTGATATTTAAACCCAAGGATGCATTTGACGTTTTATCAATTCATATACCTGTTAGGAATGAATTAGTAATGAGTAAGTCCTGTACATCCTTATAAGGGCAGAGCTCTTGCCCTGAAGTCTTTTGGCACTGCATACTCTGAGACAGTGACAGTAACAAAAGTAAAATATCTTCTCCTCTTAGCCCAAAACTGTTTCCCTGTTGACTTAACACATGTACTGCCAAATCACAGAAACATCCACATACCTACATCCCCCACTAGAGGGGTACTGCAGGGGTAAAAATGGTCCAGTCCCATTCAACATCTTCATTAATGATGAGACAGTGCACCCTCAGCAAGTTTGCATGTTCCACCTGTGAGGAATGGCTGATACACCACAGGGTTGTGCTGCCATCCAAAGGGAAGGAACCTCAGCAGGCTGGAGATACAGCAAACAGGAGCCTCAGAAGTTCAGCAGAAGCTGTGCAGAGCCCTGCAGCAGTATTTTCTGGGGGCTGACCACCAGAAAAGCAGCCTTGCACCACAGGAACTGGGGGTTCCAGTGGGCACTGGGGTGAACATGAGCCAGTTCTGTGCCCTCGTGGTAACAAAGGCTGCTGGAGCCCTGGGCTGCCTTAGGAGGGGGTGGGCAGTGGGCTCAGACAGGGGACCCTGCCTTGCTGCCAGCCCTGCCGAGGCCACGTGCAGAGCACTGTGCAGCTCTGGCCTCCAGCAGCAGAGGCACAAAGCTACTGGAGAGAGTCCAGCAGCAGTCACTGAGACTGATCTGGGGACTGGGGCACCTCTCACAGGAGGAGAGGTTGAGACAGGCAGGATGGTTTAGCACAGAAAAGAGAAAGCTCAAAAAGGGTATTATCAATATAGAAATTCATGAAGGGAGAGAGTAAAGAAAACCGAGCCAGGCTCATTTCAGTGGTGCCCAGTGACAGCACAAGAGTTGATGTGCACACGCTGAAAAACAGAAGGTTCAACCTGAACATCAGGAAACATTTCTTCACTGTAAGAGTGACTGAGAACTCGCACAGGTTGCCCAGACAAGTTGTTGAGTCTCCATCCTTGCAGATACCCAAAGTTGTATGGATACTGTCCTGGGCAATCTGCTACAGATAACTCAGGTTGAGCAGGACAGCTGGACAAAATGACCTCCAGACATCCCTTCCAACCTCAACCATTCTGTGATTCTATGGAAGAAAATACAGCCAAGCGCACAGACTTTCTGACATTTTCAAAAACATATCAATGCTTCACTTGCTGTGAAACCAGTGATCCTGAACTCTTTGGAAAAAAAAATAAATGCAGAATGGAGATTTAAAGCATTGTAACAGAAATAAAACACAAAAAGCTTATTGGAAATTCCACTAGCTAGCCAACAACACATTTGAGGACTTAAATAATTTTGAAAATCTAGACATATTTCACTGGGTTGAGATTGTATGAGAAGTCTGTAGCCTCCTGAAGAATTAGTAGTGGTCTTTCCAATGTCTAGTCACAGACCCATCCCTTTTTTTCACCTAGAGATACACTATTCTTGAACGGCTTTGCTATTCATATCCCAGCTAAGGAGAATCCCAAGGACATTTAGTTCTCCTCACTAAACGTAACATGCCACCTTACATTTTAATTATTTGGAATTTTCTATAAAACTACAATCACAAAATAATGGGGGTCCAGTGTATCAGACAATAAAATAGTGTTTCAAAGGCAGCTTATTCCTCAGACAATTAAACACAGCCTTTACAAACATCAGGATGCCCTACCTATAACCATAGGCAGAATCTGATTTTCTGAAGCAGATTAGTCACATTGCTGCAACTGCACATTCCTATTCAGAAATAAACAACATTATGCTCTGAAACTTCTATTCCTGATGTCAAATTATTTACCATAAGACTATTTTCAGCATATTCCTTTAATTACTTTAAACACTTCATATTAAGTAACTGCAATTCTATTAATTCTTTTGGATTTTGTTTTACAAAAACAACCAACTCTCAGCTATATTGTCCTACAACGCACGCTTGTGTTTCTTTACCACTCCAAGCAACAGCAATAAAAGTGTATGCTACATGATATATCAGGATCATGTCAATACCAGTGCAGATGGCAAAATTACAGAAAAGTTGGAATATAAGAGGCTGCAATATGAAAGGCTGTGTTAGAAAATGTTAGTATTTCAAATGTCCCCACAATGGATCTTGGCTGTTCAGATGGATGAAACTACCTGCAGTACACCAGATGCCTCACAGGTATACACCAGAGCAAGGTGAAGGTGCAATGGGCTGTACCACAGTCTATCTACTGAAGTTACATTCTATTGTCTATTCTCTTGACATGATCATACCTTAAAAATGACAGTAACTGAGTACTCTTGAAGAATTTCTTTGGATTTTATTTACCAACATAAAAGGTGGGTGTATGGCGGCACAGAAAGTACAAAGATACTGCCTATGTACAAACTACCATGAAGCTGAAGTTGCAATGAGGTAGGAGGAAGTTTGATCCTGCTGGATGCAAGTCAGCTGCTGAAGCAGTCAAGCATCAGTAAATTCAAACTAATAAGTACTCCCAAGAGCTATAAGTCTCAACACAGTACAACACAAGTTAAAAACTGCACCATTCAATGACTCTTCACAAGCTCAATTCCATTCCACTCCTGGCTATTTAACATGAATTAATGAAGCATAATAATTTTAAATGAAATTTCACTTAATTCTTAGATTTTGTGAGTTAGAAAATCAAATAGCCATTTTTTATCACCAATCAATTTTAAAACAGGTGCCTTCCACTGCTCTCAGAAGAACACTTGAGTGATAGACATGAGTGAAGAATTTGGGTTAATTCCTGTTAGTGTCAGCTGTCAGTGTAGCCTAGAAAAATTGCTCTTTACCATGTCCCTATAAAAAGACTTTCTATACAGAGACAAATCCTGAAAAGCAGGATCTTTGCAACATTATCTGAAATCCTCACTTTACACTAGTACATACACCCCCATCCACTCTTTCCAGACTACAATATACCATTTTTATTTCCTCTTTGCCACACGATTTTTTATAGCCATTACTTTTCAAAATTTCAATTAATTGCCAGTGATTTGTCATGACACCCTAAGAGATAGTACTGAGATAATGTAACATTTCTCACAAGATAACATAGTTTGAAGAATTTATGGACCTATTTTACTTTAAAAAGCTTAGGTGTAATGGTATTTGAGAATCTTTCATTTTGTAATATTTTTGCCAAAAGCGACACACTTAAGTAGTGACAGCAGATGGAAGAGGTTAAAAGTATCAACTCCCAAATTACCAACTTTGCTAGGCCACCTTCCTTTCATAATTTAGACCCTTCTGTTGGAGATTTGAAAATATATTCTAGGCAGATGACACGTTAACAGAATAATTTCATGGTTCAGTGTCCTCGCAGTATGATTTATCTCTTATCTCTAGGCACTGGAGGTCCCTTTTCAGGAGATTTATTAGTTAGATCCAAGAATCCATTTTGATGGGAGAGAATATGTGCATTACTGCAAAACAGAACCTTAACATTTGCTCTAAGATAATGTCTCCTTCTCATTAGTTTTAAGAAAAGTCCCATGCATGTGCCATCACAACTGTTTCTAAGATACTGCACCTTCATACAACAAAATGTTCATGAATGAAAGAAGTTTTCTTATTGGCATTAATCCAGGAACTTGTACCCCCTGCTCATCTAAACCTACATAATATACATAGAAATAAGGTCCAGAGTCTAATGAAACATCTGATGTAAAAATTAACTAGCATTTTCTTTTTCACTCCACTTTTGCTATCGGATATTTGCTGCAGACAAATTTTGTAGGACAAGAAAAGTTTAACCATGGGAAGTTGCTTAAACATCTGGTTCACAGCTCAGGCCATATTATCAAAAGAATAAAGCTAATACTTCAATACCTTAAAAAAACCATTATGTTTTCAAAAACACTTAGCATGCAGCATCTCCTGTTGTGAAACACTAGTCAGGCTTTGAGGGAAGTGCAGCACAGTGGGATCACTTTCTTTCTTAAGCCCAAGTTTAAGTACTTGGTGATTTCTGAGGGTTCACTTGTCCTCTAGAAATACTTTGTTGAGATAAATTCAGTCCCCAATCATATTTTATGTTGCTTGACCCAATGATAGAAAACCTGAATTTAAATGGGCATAAGACACCTCCTCTTCCCACAATGCCTGGTCCAAATTACATAATGGAGCATGAACCTGGAAGCAGTTCAGTTTAACAGAAGTCCTTGACTTGAGTTCTACACAAGAAGATATCTCCAAAGATTTTGAGGGTATCCAACTGCTCTGACTGCCAGTACAAAACTATTCATCTAATGGTTGATTCAAATCCCATAAAGTTGAAAGACTCATTGATTTAAATTATACTCATTTCAGAATAAGGTCTAGCTCTGATGCTCACTATGTTGAAATTCAATGCCAAGGCTAAAAGCACAATTGCCTCTCACTAGAAAAAAAGTGAAACTAAATGACTAAACTGACATAGAAACTTGACCATTTGAGAATGGAAGAAGTCTACAGAAACACACACAGACATTTCTTATGCCATCCAGCACTCATCACAGTTCACATCATCTAATAAGAATGTATAGTTAGAAGCAGCAAGGCTAAAGCTCATATAATGCACAGCAGAGGAAAATATCTCAACTTAAAAACTTATAATAGTCTATTTGGTAAATATACACATTATTTGATTAATCAGATCGATAATTCACTTTTGTTTTGCTATGTCACACAGAGATGCAACAGCACATAGAGAAATAGGTAATCTGTAGACAGAAATCAAAGACTCCACATGCTCTCTTTTTTGTATCTTCCTATTGCTTGCTCTTATTTTTGGTATCACTTCTGCCCTCTTAAACTGTTTTGAGCACTGATAAAAATTTTGAATATTGTTTTAGTAATCTGAAGCCTTCCTTGCCTTAACTGCCCAGATACATTTTACACTCATGAAAAGGCAAGAAGATCAACTGCTGCTTCAGTATAAATAATTTTGGAGAGTGGTGGTAGTTCATGTCTGAGCTGGGGAGAAGGAGATAACTGTATGAGCCAGAACTCAGCACAACTGCATCTGCATATAAATAGACTTAATCAGAAATGCAAATTGCAATCAGATGAAATTTTAAAAGCCTATGATAACTGTGTAGATAACAAAAGGTCAAATACTTGTATTGCTGAAGGTTTTAAACTGTTAAGTCAGTGGTGATTCTTCATTAGCCAAAATGTGGAAAACACTAGTACATGCCAGCCTAATCAATGATGGACAATTTCTATATTTCCTCTATTATTACAACTGTTCTGTTGCTAAACTCTAGTTCACACTGTCAATCTCACTTATTCAAGAAGACTCAGTGAAGTGAAAACAAATGAAATCAAATATAGACAGTATGAAATAATACAGCTAATTTACATGACTATATATAGAAAGGAATTTATATCCCTTTTCATATCTAATCTAATATAATTCATATTGGATTGTCCATGGATGACAAACTAAATCTTCAAATTTTAACATCCTCAGGTAAATGAAAAAATAAATTATGACTACAGTTTGCTGCCAGATTGCTTCATAGTACTGTCAAAATTGTATGTTTTTCTTTTACAGTAAAACAAGCCCAAGGCTAAGGAATAATATTTGAAATAATTCTTTAACAAATAATGTTAAATAAACAAATGTTGGCTTCTCCATTTGAAATAAACATTTTCATCAGCAGTAGGTAAGAAAAGTTCTGTTGGAAGGAAGGTACCTGGATATGATATGATTTTATATTCTAAGATTAAAATAAAATAAATAAATCTTTATCATTTCAAGGAGTTCTAAATAAAAATTATTGTAGAAGACAGACTGAAAAAAAAAATCTTTAACATTACAGATTTTTATTGTCTTTTTGCAGAAGAGATTCTTAGGATTTTAAGCACAAACATTTGCCAAATAGTTCTCGTTTGAGTAGACTGCCTTGCAACAAACTAGTGAGCGAAGAGAGCCATCTAGTGCCATACCTTGGAATTTTAAAAAGGGTTTTCACCGGATGCATGTCAAATAAAGGAGGGTCTCCATCCCCCAGCTCAATAGCTGTTATTCCCAAGGACCACACGTCACACCGAGCATCATATGAGTAGTCATACTGCTGCTCACAAGCAATGACCTATCAGAGGAGAAGCAGAGAAACCAACGCTTTAATCTCATTTGTAACTCCTGTCATCCAATATAGCATGAAAGTACTTTTTTGAGTCAAGTCTAAAATGCCATGCAGCTATCAAATCCACATCATTTTTGCCTGTATATACCAGACAAAAGAATCATCACAAAAAGGTAACAGCAAATTAGAACTTCTCTTTCGTTTGTTTTCTTTAAAAACAATCTCTTTCTTTTTTTAAAAAAATACATTAAGCTCCATGGAATGCTTCAAATATCTATACAAAGAACATCAATAACAAATTCTTTTTTGAAAGAATGACTTACAGGGACCTATTATAATAGCAGAGAACCTTATTGCTGTTATTCTTATTAACTTCCATGACCATTCATGAGGATAGACTGATTTGCACTGCTGGTTTTTAGATAAGGATATTCCATCAGAAATTTCTGCCCTATTTTGTTGTTGTTTGTTTTCTGTTTTGTTTTGCACTACTGCATTTGAGTAGTTTAAAAAAATCTTAGGTAGAAAACCATGTACCTTGTCTAAGAAAAATGGAAGCAAGCAGGAATCTCTCCTTGGATATCAGAACTGTTTTACATCACAGACTTAATGCACACTTCCGGCCAACTCACTGATCACATTCTAATACACTAACTATTCATGTCAGCTGAATCTAAATGCCAGATTCAAATCAAAGTTTAAATTCAGCCCTTATCTTTACAAAGGGATGACACAAAAATTGCAGCTTCACTGCAATAAAATCATAATTTTATTATAATTTGGAATTGTGTCTCAAGTTTGTCTTCCCAAATCTCATCAATTAAACAATTACTTTAAAATAATTTGTTGGATCCTGGCATATTGCTAGTAAAAGCTATGAGAAAAACCATGGAAGTTTATAAAGTATCTTTAATAATTTGTACTTAAGATAAAAATAACATGTCCTAGGGTGGCTGTACTGTATTACTTCTCCATTCCTGTATTAGGGCTCCAGCTTGGGACAACACTTTGCACAGATTGCAACATGCAAGTCAGCAACGGGAATAGCTGCTGGCAGAGTCACCTGTTATAAGAAAACCTTTCCTGGAGAAGCTGCTGATTCCATCCTAAGCTCTAAGTTACTTTCTCCATAAACTGCACCTAACAACAGCATTCCTGACCCTGGTAGTGATTCTATCCAACATGCCCATAGAAATTCTGTCTCTTATTTGGGACTCATGACCCCACTGTAGTGCACTCATCATTTATTATATCAGAATAGAAATTGGGGTGTTGAACACAGTTCAAATAATACTGAAGTGTTTGGGGGTGGAGGAGGTTTGCATTAAAGTTTCACATCAGTTAATTCCTTTTCTTTGCCTAGGGCAAATCAGCCAAAAAAAACGAAGACGCTTTCAAATTTTTTATCAATGTTTTGACAAGTGTTAAGATAACTTCTTCTCCTCAATTTTTTCAGTTACTATTCCAGAGAAAAGGAAAAAATGAAAGTCACGACCACAAAATAGGATTCCAAGATTTTTTCCTTCAACTTGAAGAGGCAAAGCTTTGTTAGTTAATCTGGTTTTTCAAAATTGTCACACAAAGATCATTTCTCCATCTCCCTTCTCTTCATCAGCAATGCCACACACATAGCTGGTCTCCCACATTCAAAGATATCATGATCTTTTCTTACGAGAACATCACAATTGCTTCTAACTACAGCACCATGACAAACTTTGCTGTACATCTTGGTCTTACAAGGTTTGACAAACTACACTAATAAGTCCTAGTAATACATCTTCACAGTGTATTACCTACCAAAGAGAAAGGACTGTATAACACATCTTTGTGTCTTCTGCTCCACACCTAACCAATACACCTCCAGTACATGGCAGTATAATGACACTATGGCAAAATACTGCCATTCTAACCCAGAGGAATTGGACACCATTAGATTCTCCTCCATTCTATTATAGAGGCTATGGTGATTATTTTAGAAAAAATATTCCCCTTAATATATATTCTTTTATAAAAGACCTTCAGCCAGTGGACCATACGAACCAGTATGTTTTAGACCATTAGCTTGACAATGGTGAGATTAGCCTCACAGAAAAGATACAAATTAACTACTGTCTTCATCCAGCATGCAGAATGTACATGCATGTAACAATCACTTCAGTTGGAAATGAGTATTCCATTTCTGTGGAACTTATTATTAGAATCTTGCCAATTTATGTACCCCTTGCAGAAATGCAGATGCAACCAATTTCAATTTTTAAAACACAAATCAAAATTTTCAGTTTTTTCCTTGATGAAAGGTGTGCATCAGCAGTTTGCTTAATGTTCTGGCAAGAGAGTGCAGTAGAGCACACTCTCTTGCAATATGAAGGAGAGAGTGTTCTTTAAGTCACAGTTTACAAGCCAGCCAAGTCCTCAGGAATGCCCCAGTCCTGTATTGCCTAGAAAACCAATGCTACTCCCTGCAGAGCAAAAATCTCTAAGAGACAAATCCAAAAGGGGCTATTGACTTATCTTTCTTTATATTCCTGTCTCTATCAGGAACTCAGAGCCATTTCTTTTTTTTTAAAAAACATCTCTACTTTTGATTGGAGTTTTGGAGCTGAGAGTACTACTCAGCACTGCTGAGGCCTGCTCTGCCCAGTGGGGTATGAAGACAGAGAGCCCAGAAGACATGATCTGAAACTCTCTGAAAGGGAGAACATGCTTCTCCCTTTCTTTCCTTGTGCAAAGACAGCACATTTTTACCAATTTGATATCCAGCAAAATCCTCCCCTGCTTAAAAGTGAAACAGAAGACAAAGTTTGCTTTGCTGCAAACATTATGTTCATGGCAAAGCCTCAGGGGCTGATGCAGCTAATCTTGAGATTTGCTAGAAAACGACGCAGGAATAAACACCAAGTCTTTCACTTCAGCATGGGCTGGCTGCATGCACACAGTGGCCTGGGTTGCTAAGGAGACAGGCTGTCATCTTTTGTTTTAGTTGTAATTTCATCACGATTTCATGCTCACTCATACTGCTGTAGGTTGAAAAGTATTCAAACACCAGACAGAGAAACAGAAAGTGGTTGTCAACATTAATTGTGCTGAGGGTCACACTGGTACAGAATGAGGGGATAGGGAATTCACAGGTCTGGAAAAATCATACATAAACTAATCAGTCACACTAAGTGGAGGGAGTTTAGAGAAGTCAGTGCCTAGGCATTCTGTGTGATTTATAAGTTGTACAGAAACACAAAAATTCAGAGACACACAAGATGACTTATATCTTGACAAGAAAATTTTATATTCAAGAATATAATTCTGCCTGTTCTGAAATCAATATAAATATTTCTCTGAACTTCAGCAAGTGCAGCAGCAGATCAAAGGTGGAATCAGAAGAAGGGAAACAGTTAATACAGAGAACTACCTATTATTTGGACAGCGCTCATACTGACTTGCACAGAGAGAGGAAGCTACACTATACACATGTTTAGGTGAAGCAAAATACATCAAACCCTTTTAAGTTTACCCAGAATTATTAGAAGTGAACTTACTTTCACTTTGCCTCAGCAAATACAAAGCAGAGCTGCAAGCACAGGCTAACAAGAGCAGTGCAGATGCGCACCTGGAGCGGAGCGCTGCACAGTCAGCGCTGCCCCGCGGGAAGGAGCCCGGAGCCGGCAGCGCCGCAGCTGCGCGAGGCGGGGCTGCCTCAGCCGGCAGAGCCGGGCAAGCAGCTCAGGGGCTGCGAGCGCTGCCGAGAAGCGCCGCGCAGGGAACACGAACGGGGCACTAAGCTGTCACCCGTGCTGCAGGGAAAACAAGGCTGCCAGCTGCGCCAGTCAAGGGAAATCAACCCACTGAACTTCGGGGCTCCATCTGACACTCCACAACCCAACTTCACTTGTTTACATTGGAAATAGAATATTAAATATTCTTCTAATTCCTATGTACCAAAACCAAAACAGCCTTTCGTGATAGCACATAGCAGCACCGGGGGATACTGAATTAGACAAACCAAGGTGACACTTATCTCTATCTCTCCATCATTGCCTCTTTCCCTCCCACTTTTCAAGCATATTTGTATATTGAATAAAAAGCAATTTTGTGATTTAAATGGGTTCCATATTCCTGCATTTTCTTATTTGGATTTCTGTTCCTTATTTTGTGCTATTATACAAATGTTTCCATAGTATATCCAAAAATAATTTCATTGTTATAAATTTTTCCAAAATAAGTAGTAAATAACATTTAAAACAAGTCCTATAAGTATTATATTATTATCACAATTAATATTGATTTATTGTAAATTAATTATATGTCAAGCAGTCAAATTTTACCAACTGTGAGTAATCAATTTTTTATTTTTAACTCACCCAAGGGAAATATTCTTGAGACCATTAGACTGCTCTGGCAACAAGCTATTTGTAGGGAAATGTAATACCTTTTATTGGACCAAATGATATAGTAAGAAAAAACAGGCTTTCAAGCACAGAAATCTTGCCTTTACACCATGAGACCATCACAAACCCAATACTACTCATAATAACACAACTGGCACATGTTGCTTCTGATCTAGAGATGTACTCCTGACTAGTGAGTATATACACTACACACCTCACACAGATTTTCAAATGGTCTTTTCACACAGAAAGCAAAAACTAAGAGCTCCTCCTCCTCCACCCTCTTAAGTAAACATATTTCATGTAGGGCAACTCAGTGCAGACCCACGTGGTGTTGAACTGATTTTCTGTGATGTTTTGGGCTTGTTGTTTTGATTTGTCTTTTAAATCATTAAACACCCTACATGAAAGCTTTACAACCCCTCCATTGCTGTTAAAACAAAATAGAAGCAACTCCTCCACAGCCCTTCACAACACTACAGCTATGCCATCAATGCTACAGGCAATGTTCCCTGAGGTTTCCTCCAGCTGCCATGTACTTTTTTTTCACTTCCATGCTAGCCCAGGTGGAGGTCAGCTCTCCTGGAGGCAAAGGAGGAGGGGATGCATTCTGCTAGACCCTGCTTATGAGGGAGAGCTTGCTGGTGCTGTATGTAATGTCCTTTAAAGTTTGAAACCTCAGAGTCACAGGCATTTCAACCATGTGCAGCCATTTAGAGACTTAATTCTATCCCACATTCTGCCACTGACCTGCTGTAAGTTCTTAAGCAAATCACTTCATTTCTATGTCCCTCAGTTCATCCGTGCAGTCTTACCCTATCTATTTAGAGCTACTGTTCCCACTCTTGCCCCGATGCCTTCCCACACTTACACTTCTGCAGTTCCTCTCTGGCATGCCTATGCCTGGTTCCACACGAAGCACAGCTCTGCACTCAGATGCAGTGCTGCATTTCGAGAGGACAGCTAGTATTTCCTAAAAATAATTGCCAGTACACTGCAGTGCCCCAGCACCTTAATCTCCCAAAAACCAGGATGGAATTTCATAATGTATGTCAAGAGGGAAGTTCCTTTCACACTAGGCTTAATATAGTATCACCTATGTGGCAAATTATTTAATGCTAGTTACCTTCAACTTCAACATTTATTTATAGCATTTATTATTTTTACCCCTTAAATGTGTGGAATTTTAAAATATTTCACTGTTGATTAATCATGATGCCAGATTCTATATAAGTTCTATAACAGCAGCAGCAGATTTGTTTCTATCAGTAAAGTTTTACTCTGAGGACAGTTGTTAGGGGGTTTTGTTTTTAAATTATGCTTTCTATATTATCTCATGTAGTGTAATTTACAAGGTAAAAAGACTATAAAACTGAAAAACTGTAATAAGAGCTAATTTAATAATCTATCTCTTATCATTAGGTGTATGAGAATTGTTATTATACTTCCACAGAAGATATTAAGATATTTTCAAAAGTTTCCTTATTAGAGAAGATGTAAGATTATTTATCACAACATAAGCATACTTTTCCACTGTAAAACTGTTTTCAAATGGCTTTCAGGCAGAAAAGTAAGGGTATATCCATTCTTGAGATCTATATCCTATTTATACTAAGTGGTGGATTCCTACAGTTCATTATAAATCAGCATGCACAAAACTCCTTGCTAAGGTGGCAATTAAAAGTATAGTGAAAATGTGCATATGCAAAAAGCTAATTTTAGCAAATTGACCTTGAATCTCTTGATGTAAGCAAAGGGCTGACAAACAGAATAGGCTGAAATATGACAAGATGAGACTATACTAAATTGCTTCATTGGAATGTATCACTGTACCTGTTTAGAGTTAATTAAAAACATGAAAGGAAAGATGGAGAGGGACTTTTTACAAGAGCATATAGTGACAGATTAAGAGGGAATGGATTCAACCTGTGAGAGAGTAGGTTTAGATTAGATATAAGGGAAAAATTATTTACTGTGAAGGTGGTGAGGTACTGGAACAGGTTGCCCACAGAAGCTGTGGATGCCCCATCCCTGAAAGCATTTAAGGTCATGTTGGATCGGGCCCTGAGCAACCTTGTCGAGTGTCCCTTCCTAGGGCAGAGGACTTGGAAAGAGAGGATCTTTAAAGTCCCTTCCAACCCAAACCTATGATTCAATAAGCCCAGGTTAGTGATGAGATTATCTTTTCTATGCTGTTTTCCCAATTCAGTATTTAAACTGCACATTAAATGTATTTACAATTAAATTTTTTTTCCCCAAATTCTAAGACCTGAATACAGCCCTTATTTTAATAAACATTGGATTCAGCAGAAAAGTTGACGAAAGGTTTTTGCAAAATTGTATTTTTCTCTTTGTATATTTTTAAACTACATTAATGCAAGTTACTTATTGGGGTGCTTTTTTACCAGCTAGTTTTGTTAACTTTTCATTAGATTATGCAGACACACAACTTGGTACTGAAACAATGCAAATATTATTCATTGTTTCAGGATTAGACTTATTTCACACGCACATGATCAGATTTAAAGTTTAAAAAGAATACAAAGGAACGTTCGGAAAAGAAAGACAATTTAAGCTATTTACCTACTGTTCTAACACTTTGGAAATTGATTCTGATCCTCAGATGTACTGAATTTTATCCCAGGAGAATGCCTTGATTCAGCAGGAGAATGGGAAACTGTGTCTGGGGCAATCTTACTGACCATTAGTTCCGCATGCCAGCATGGTAACAAATACTCAAAACACAGAGTTGAAACAGCTTTAAATGATACTGTGACATCTGAAATATCTCTGAAAATAGGAAAATAGACCCAAGATTTTACCTGTGGTTAACTCATTATTACAGAATTCATATATCTTTACCACAATATCACAGCCTTTCCTACACATGTGTCATATGTCATAATTCAACACCTAATCCTTCAAAGGATCAACCATGTTTTAATTATGTTCCTTTTAAAATATAAATATACATTCACCAGTGTCATATTTAGCAGTTATCAGTAAAATATAACAGCATATTCCCTGCAGTTTTAAATTATCTTCAGCATCTCTCCAGTTCTTTCTCACTTCAAGTATCTTGTTCTATTTCCATTCTTAAAACTAAATTTGGGCCAAATATGTACATATATCTGTACATTCAGCACATCGTCTTGAGTGTAATCACATGGTACATATAGGACAACCAAGGGATCCTACCCAGCCAGGAAGGGCAGGTCCTGCCCCATAAACCTGACCTCCCTTTTTGGCCAGGTGATCTGCCTAGTGGGTGAGGGAAAGGCTGTGGATGCTGTTTACCTGGACTTGATGGTCCTTTGACACAACCTCCTAGAGCACACTCCTGGAAAAGCTGGCAGCACAGAGCTTGGACAGGAGCACTCTTTGCTGGGTGAAGAACTGGCTGGAAGGCTGGGCCACAGAGTGGTGGTGAATGGTGCTGCATCCAGTGGGTGTCTGCCCACTTGTGGTGCTCCCCAGGGATCAGCGCTGGGCCCAGTCCTATTTAATATTTTACTGATGATCTGATTAAAGGGATTGAGCATGCAGCGCTACAGGCTGGGGACAGAATGACTGGGAAGTGGCCCAGTGGGAAAAGATCAACAGCAGCTGAACATGAGCCAGTGTGTGCCCAGGTGGCCAAGAAAGCCAGGGGCAATCCTGGCCTGTGTCAGGAACACAGTGTGGCCAGCAAGGCTGGGACAGTGACTGTCCCCCTGTACTCAACACTGGTGAGGTCACACCTTGGGTGCTGTGTCCAGTTCTGGGCACCTCAATTCAGAGAGGACATTGAGGTGCTGGAACAGGTCCAGAGAAGGGCAGCAACGCTGGGGAAGGGTATGGAGCACAAGTCCTAGGAGGAGCAGCTGAGGCAGCTGGGGGTGCTCAGCCTGGAGAAGAGGAGGCTCATCACTCTCTACAACTTGTTGCAAGGAGGGTTGGAGCCAGGTGGGGGCAGCCTCTTTTTCAAGGCAATCTGAACCAGGACAAGAGGTCATAGTCTTAAGCTATGTCAGGGATGGTTTAGGATGGACATGGAGAAGAATTTCTTTACAGCAATGGTGATTAAACATAAACATTAAACATGGACTGCCCAGGGAAGTGATGGAGGCCCAATCCCCAGAAGCGCTTAAGGAAAGTGGCACTCTGTGCCCTGGTCTAGTTGACATAACAATTGGTCATAGGCTGGACTCAGTGATCTCAGAGGTCTTTTCCACCTACTTGACTCTGTAACCCTGTTATTCTATGATATTCTGAGTTTGTTTCAAGAGTCAAGTTTTCAGCTAAATCATTATAATCTACTCGTATGTGTGGAAAAAGAAATCTCAAATTCTGCTTGAACTAGATTTTGTTCAGTTGCGCACTGGAAGTTGAAAACAAGACATGTTAATGCTTAAAACAGATGTTAAGGCAGTTCAGTACAAAAGCTTCAAATCTGATTCATCCTGCTAGCACGTAACACAATTTATTTCAGCACAACAGAAGCAGATTTTAGGTAATTTATGTGTTTGATAACAGGCAGCTTTAAACACACTAACACTATCCTGCCTTATTTATCTTTTACTGGTATGCTTGTATTCAGTGTTTCAGTTTCTGAGAGTCTACATTTATAAGCATTAAAAAATATTATTAGGTTGAACAACAATTATTCATTTTCAGTGAGTCTGCTTTAAAGCTGCTCTCAAACTGACTTATCCTTGTCACATTCTCTGTTGCTTCCTCACAGCCTAATTTTTACCTGTATTTTCATTTTTCAGCAAAATTTTTGTGAATCGCAAGCTCTGCTCAAAACAAATGCTCAAGGACAGATCTTTTTTGTCCTGATACTGCTAAGCAAGCCTCAGAGTCATCAAAAAAAAAGGAGCCAAGATGCTTGAGTCACTCAAATATTAAGCAGTTAAGCTGCTACTTTCAAAGCTGCCAGTAAGAACAGAGTTGAACACCTTCCTTACACCACCCTCAGACACTGCTATTTTCCTATGAGCTTCTGCTATTTCAAGTACCATGCCATATAATCCCTTTAAAATATTTTGCAAACTTAATCTTAAAAGGTGGTTTTCTTCATTTCATAGACCATTTGTGACCCAGGTTGATCTATTGATTCCAGTTTTCAGTGTGTTTGTCTCCTGCTTATATCCAGTTATTCCTATCTGTCAGCCTTAAACATCCAGCAGCATTCTTCCCCAGGTTTTATTTTCTTGGGGTTTACACTGGAAAATATTTCCTGTCAGCTTTATTCTATTCTGAAGTCTCTTCCTCCAAGGCAAACTTTTGCATCTCCCCTCTTCACTCCTCTTTCAGATTAAATCCATCCTTCTCATTGCCAGATGAGACCCCATGATTACCTTATGCATTGACTGAGGTACCTATGTTTCACATGTAGATGAAGTCCAATTGCAAAAAAAATCCTTCATGCTTTTTATTTCTCTGATTAGTAACATTTCATTTCCATTCAGTTATTTTATGATATTTTGGGGTTTGAAATAAATTCTATCCCATGTCAAAAACCTTTAGGCAGGAAGATTCTTTGTAAATGAGTGCAAAAAATTGAGTTAAGTGCCATTCTAGTGTTTACTGATCTCACCACAATCTCATCTAGAAAACACCCTTCCTAATAAACTGTTACCCAAGCATACCTTTTCATTTTCTTTTTGTTTTATTGCAGTCCTAATCTTCCATCTTTCCCATAAAAATCTGGGTGCATATTTTAAAAATACCAGAAAGATCTCCCCAGAAATAAAGTAAATTGCATGCATCCTGCACGTCACTTGAAACCTGTCATTTATATGAGCAACTGCAGTGATTTGAGCAAGCATGTTATGCAACCTGTCATTTAAAAGTCATTCCAACAACAGCATAATGGACATCTAAGCACCTTACAGCTGTTGTGCAGATTGGCACACCTATGGAGCCTGGTGTGTCTCACACAGGCATGGAAATGTAATATGGGTTACTATGGCTATGCTACTGGGTTGGTTCTTGAAGAGATCTTTTCAAAGCAGGAAGAATTCAAAGCTACACCTGTTCCTGTTTGACATGCCAGGTACATAACATACGTTGATTACATGTGTGCTGTACTTTCAAGTCAAAATTTTTCAGATCAAAATATCTGCTTCTCTCTTTGGCTTTCTGCCACGAGAACAAATATCTTCAACATGGCAGGGAAAATAAATTTGGTATAATTACTGCCCTTGATGGTAATTATTCAAGCAAAACAGAACCACAAAAAGAACCTATTATAATCCACGTTCAATAAAATCTTTCATAATATGTCCATTATTATCTAGAGAAGTATTTTATAGAGGTTTCATTTTAGAAATGTCTCCAACCAAGGTGATTCCATAAATAATGCTTTCACAGTGGTTTCTAAGGTATCTTGTGTCTCCTTTGTGACGTAAACTGGTTGTTATGGAGATGGTGAAATATCAACCACTCTTTGTGAGACTGTGCAAGATCAATTTTAGACCCCTTACTGCAGTGTATTTTCTCTGCTCATCTATAATCAGCCCTCCTTAGCAACAAAAACAGGTGCATAAAAATTATGAAATGTTTTAAAACAAATGTTTGCACAATACTTTTAACTCTTCAACCTACAGAAATAGACCTGTGTGCATTTGTAATAGATAAATTCCATCCCAAATTCCCCAAAATTACCAGAAAAGAGGCTTGTTCTGTTACAAAGGCTGAACAACTTACAGACAACTCCTGTTTCAATCCTTGTTTTTAAATTTCATAATCCATATCTTTCAGAAGTACTTTGTGCCCCTTAAAGCAGGGAGCGCAAAGATTGATATCTTGTAAAGATAAAACACATTGTTGAAGAAACTTTACTTTGGTAAAGTACAAGCTTTTGTTCAACAGTGTGTTAAAACATTTAAAGCTTCATGAAATAGAAGGCAAAGGGTTATGTCTGGATAGTAGTATGTAAAATCATGTAAGATACTTGAAAATGGGCTAAGCTACCTGTATATTATCTTTATCAATTTTTAAATCTATGTGTTTTATAAATTTTTTACACCCATGCATCTAAGTTTAAAGGCCCCAGTTAATGATTAAGGCTAAAGAACACATAGGTCACTCAGGGTTTTGCAGTGTGCAAGACTACAGCAAGACTGGAAAGAAGGAATTCCTCCTTCTCCCCCCAGTCTGTATTTACATCACGGACGAGCACCCCAAAATATACAACATTTAACTGGAAATTCATAACATTCTTAGGACACTCACTTATTTGTAGATTTGCTGTAATTTTATGGAAACACTACAGAGAAGAAAGTAATGGTTATTAGAAATCCATTTTGTATACTCTAATAGTATGTTACTTTTACTGAACAGAGGACAAGATGTAAAGCAGAAACACAGCCATAAGAGAGGGAAGAAAAGATCCTCTCCTGCCATGGGGAAGTGGCAATAAAGTCTGTATTGCAATGAATGGAGAGAAGCCAGAGAGGCACATTTGCCTACCTCAGGTGCCATCCAAAAGGGGGTTCCCACTGAGGTGTTTCTACGGAGCCTTGTGCTGGTGAGCTGGGCTGAAACACCTACAACAAAACAGAGAAAGAAACTTGGCTTCAAATTTACTGTCATTTCACTAAGTTTATTTCAAGTATCTGGAAAACAAAATCCAAACCTGTGAGCACAGATGCAGAATGCCTGGCCAAAGTAGGTGTAAATTATTTGATTGATTTCAATTTGCTGTTTTCTTCAGTTTATCAGAGATTTTTTTTTGTGAATGACTCTGTTTGTAGCACTTTCATTCAAACTCAAAAATTCCATTGTCACACAAATATCCCAGATTTCTTTCTGCTGTTTTCATAAGTATAAATGTGAACTATTAAAATTACAACATGACTTTAAAACTTCTGTTTCAGAAATGAACTGCCTGAACATCACAAACAGGGAATTTGTTCATTAGTTCAACAAAACACTTATGCATCTGCTTAAATCTTTCCCTAATGAGAAAAGCTCAGAAGCTCAAGCTCACACCGCAGCTTGTACTTAGGGAATTAAACACATACTTAAAACAAAACATTAGGTTCAGAGCTTTGCTGACTGGGGCTGGACTACTGAAGCACAACTGAAAAAAACAAAAGAATTAACTGGAGTGCAATCCAACAACGTTAACAAATCAGAATGAACTTTGACAGCAAATCTTCTGTGCTCTGGTCAACATATAATTGAATGAGTTCAGTTCAGCAGCATTCCAATGAGGTGACACAAAAGCCAATATTAACTTAGAAATATATTTTGCTTTAAAATTTTTTAAAAACAAAAGCCACAGAGGTTTGCTCTTTTGGCATTACCCAGAGACAAAAATGAACAGAAACGCATATAATATGCATTGACTGCTGCCAATAAAAATTAGACGCGTAAGTTAAATTGTTTGACTTCTGATTCCAACATTCAATTTTACATTTGTTTTTAATTTTCCAGTGTAATTGCAAGCCTTCAGTGATTTTGTGAGCACTGCTGGAAACAGTTCAGGGTTAGTACATACAACAAGCCTCTGTACATTTCAGTGTGATCTCTCTGCAGCCACCTTAATTCACAGCTGTTGTCTAGGGATATTCCAAAACAGAACACCAAAGAGCTGAGAGAGGGTGAGCTTAAGTACAAATGAATGATAAGTTGCAGACATTTTAGGTCAATTTACTGTGACCATCATTTATTCAAATATATTATGCTGTCAACAGCCGTTGAGGGAAGAAATGTGCGTTACGTTGAAAAAATAAGCTGTGAAGTCATCCACTAAAGAAAAGCCTCAATTAAAGATATCTGTGTAACCCTCTCTGAGACCTAATATCCATATGTACAGCCTTGAATATGAAGCAGCTTTTTAAAAATCAAGATTCTGCCTCATTCTCTGGACTGAAAGAATAACATTCACTGAATAGGTCATAATTTAATATTTTTAACCCCATTGACTTGAATTCTCATTTCTTATTTAATATATCCAATCCTATACTAAATTTAAAATTATTATTTTCTTTTTCTTTTGACATATTTCCTTCCCCACTCACAAAGCAACAAATCTACTTAACATTCCCACAAAATGGGAGAGGATTATTAGTTCCAGGGATTAACCTAAAAATATCCAAAGCATCCACTGTGTTTGGGAACTTAATCTGAGATCTTTCAATTGTCAGGCATTCCACAAGCCTCAAGTACAGCTATAACAGATCTCAGCTGCAGCTCAAGAACACACAATTCTTCTGCAAAGCAGGACAATATGTTTCAAACTGACTACTGGGAAAATGAGGAGCTGAGTTTGATATAAGTGACCCTCCAGCAGAAGCAAGAATAATCTCCAATTTGATGTCATTCAACTGTCTCAACTGCGAGTCCCTTCTCTTCCTGAATTCCTTGGAATTCCTTATTTATCTTCTACTTTCTGCAAAAAAAATGAGACAAAACAGTTCTACAAACAATATCACCTGTGACTCAGTCCTAATTCCCAGAGACGGTTCTGTGGCTATAGCAGTGGACTAAGGCAGGAAAAAGAGCAACTTAAAAGCTTGGCACCTGATACTTCTTTAGTCAGAAAGCCCATGCACATATTGGCATTTCTTGACATTTCCTAACTGTTAAGCAGTAGGGAACATTTGAGATTTAAGTCCCATTTTTTTCTGCGCCTGTCATATTTGTTGCAATTTTCTAGTGCTACTGTCCTAACATACAAAGTAAGATAAAACCTCTGAAACCTAAACATAGGCTCAGAGACCCATGGGGACACCAGAAAGATTGGGAGTCTCAGTTTCACTGAATGTGCCACTTGGGGGAGGAGCACACTGGCCTGTCTTTAAGGCCTTTAATACATCTGATAAAAACACTTTGCTTTGGGGAGAAAAGCTAACTTTTCCCAAAATGGAGTAAAAACAAAGATTAGACTGCCAAAATTCCCCCAAATGAGAAGGGCTCTTCCTCTCTTCTGTTAGGTCAGGGACTCACTCCAAGTTTTGCTTCAGGTCATAAGTTTCTCCTAGCACTATTTTAATTGCTGCCTTTATAATTCAAATAATGAAATTTTGTCCCTAGTAGATACTAAGGAATCTCTTATGTGACAACTTACTTTAGCATCTTCAATAAATATATGTGTTAAATTTATAATACCATGACATCACCAGTACACAATTTTCTTTCCACTGTATAAATTTAATATTTTAGTATTTTTAAAAAATATTATTTGCAGATTTTTTTTGACATATCATTCTACTCTACTCTCATTTTATGAACATTTTTCTTTACCTTCATGAACTGCTAAACAAACATATCATTCATTCACTATTTTCAATGGCGATTACCTTATGCATTATATGTTTTCATTAATAAATCACATCACTAATGATATGCTTCTGTTACTTTTAATAAAATTGTCCACTCCCTTGCACACTTATCTGAGGGACAAAAGTTCTGTTTATTGTTTTTTCTAAGTGCCCATTCAAAGGAATAAAATCTGAACTGACTTTAAACCCATTGCCAAGTGCCTTTGTACCACCCTTCCTCCCTTTCTCTCTCTTGTTTCTTATGACATATCCAGACTGGCAATGCTCAAATCTAAGAGCAATAATCACTAATTAAATGGATGTTGGGTTTTGGACCCAAGGGAGTATTTTACCTTCTGCTCAGAGGGGAAAAAATATGCTTAAGGCTATCAAAAGCATTTCAGAAAGAATGTTTCCTTTTCATATGCAAAAGACAGAATATCTAAATTTAAATTAGGAGGACAACTGCCCTGAAACTGACATTTCTTCTAAAATGCAAAAAAGCTTTGCAAATAAAATGCTAGCTTCAGAATTTTAAAAATTATTAAATTATGTTTAAGCTTTTAAAAATTAAAACTCTATTACTGATTTTTAGTTAGAAGTTTTATGCTTGCTCTAATCAGATTCCTTTTGCATTTTTCCTTCTTAAAATAATTCTGAGTATGCTTCTGAAAAAGTGTCACTGTGACATTCTGCCTTCCCAGGGGAAAGTGAACAGAGCCTTTGGCTAAACTGCATGTATCAAGAAAACAAAGGGCAAGTGGTCATTACCAAAGTCAACGAGCTTGACTCCACCTTCTGTTGTCAGGAGAATGTTGTTCCCTTTCACATCCCGATGGATGATGCGGTTATTGTGTAAATGCTGAAGGCCCTATATACCAGCAGTAAGAAAAATAAGTTTATTCCCTTATTTAAAAACAATTACCCTGTTATTAGGGAATGTAACGAAGAAAATCTGCACCCACTCTACAGAAACAGCTGTCCACTGGATGACATGCCTTTATACAACCCCTGCTGTTGTAACAGCCCATGCACAATTGCTCCCGCTCCCACACTCTATAAATGGAGAGTGTATGGATGCAGTAAGTGAATTGCAGCCTCTGCTGCCATTGCAAGCCCAGTGAAGATCCTTACCAAGAGAGCCCCATATAAGATGTATGAGATAACAGCTTCATCCAGTCTTCGGCCACACTTCAGCAGGCCCTTGACAAGCTCTGTGACAGAACCTCCATTGCACAGCTGGAAAGGGGGAGTTGTGAGGAGGGAAAAAAAGCAAGTCCTCAGTTACTCAATATACTTGTTTAGGCTATAAACACCTACCATGCAAAATTGTGCTACAACACAAGACAGGGAACAACAGAACTCCTTTTATTGGTGATGTTAATATAAATCACAGCAGCCTGAGTAAGGGAAGGGAAGAGAAAACTGAAAATTGTAAAGTGCAATTTATAAAATGAAACAAAAAAGATCAATATAATATGAACAAGACTGTATCTCAAAAGAAGATTCATAAATCCAATTTACATTATTTGAGTATTTTCACAATACGTGCATTGTCTTTTTGAAAAAATCCTTCTCTGCAAAGGCCAGACAGAAAAGATTGATGCTCTTGATAACTGGGAAGCAACAAATTAGTCATTTTAAACTTTCACTCCATCAATGCTCCTGATGGCAGGCAATATAAAATAGATAGAAGCCATATATCTATACTCAGATTTGATGCCATATACTGTCAATAACACAGAAACATTCTAATCTAGAGAAGCAGTTTCTTGCAAGCATTTTCTACTAATTGGCTTCTAAACATCAAAAGAAGAGGAGAAAAGGTAAAATTAGAATCTTTGAAAACATGTTGTCATCCACACCTTAAGTTTACTGTCCATAGCATTCTAAGCAGGTATTGATATCCATCCTTTCTCCTCTCTCTTTCCTGTAATTACCTTGATATTCACAATTGTTTGACCAAAAAAGAAAAAGATGGGAGAATTGACTGCCTTTCTTTTGCTGAATTTTCTCATCTATGCTTGTTTGTGGCCAGCACCCTTACCAATGTTCCTGCCAGAGAATCACATGCATTTCAACACAAGTTCATTTAGCATTATCAGTTTAAAATACCACAGCATAAATCAGGAAAATAGTATGAAGTTATACAAACTCAAGATTTGCATCTTTCAAATAGCTTTTATGAAAGAATGTGCATCAATTCAACCACTAATTTCTGTTATATGCTAATACTTTCCTTACCTTATTACTAACTTCCCCTTGCATCAAAAAGAATTCACTAGACTAGAAGTTTGAGTTAATGGAAAAGGACCTTGAAGCAAAATTTCATCACTTAAAATATTGACAAGTTCTGTAGGAATTTGGCTTTATTTTTTTAATTCATTAGCAGGGAATGTTTTTCTTATATTTCATAAATTTGTGGGAGCATTCAAGTCAGTATCAACGATCAAAAGAAATTTGATGTATTTACATGAAACTGCATGTTATTCTTCCCATGGTTAACCATTCGCTGACAAGTCATTGAGCTAAAGTTTTCTTCGTATTGCTTTCATTGCATTAAATGTTCTGTTTAGACCATTTAAATAATGGTCTAATAAATAAATAAATGAACTAATTAATTAATTATAAATAAGAAATTATTAAATTAAATAAATTTAGACTATACCAAATTTATCTCTAGCCTACAAATAAAATATATAAAAGTATGCCTGAACTTAAAAAAAACCCCAACTGGTCACAATTGAAAACTCATACAGACTAACAGCTGTTTGGTAGGATATGGTAAATGAATGCCTGACTCAAAAAAGTATCCCACAAACACCACTGCAACAGTGCCACTATTCTTGAAACTCAGCACAGACTTCCAACAAAATGAATCTGTCACCTTCATTACCACTTTACACCTAATGGTAATACTTCAACAGGCATAGAGCTGCACAATTATATGATAAAGTTGAGAAGTTTGCTTTCCATTTGTCCAAGACTTGCATCATCATAAAAATACTTAAGGTGTCACTTTTGCCACCCTTCCTCATCACAAACATTTATCAAAGTTAAGTTCCTGCTTGTAGTGAGTAAACATGGCAAAATTGCGCCTGAAGGAAAAAAAAATCCATCTTTTTATTACAAATTTTGGAAGTCACACATCAAATAACCGTATTTCATCAAAGACTCAGGGATCAAAGTCTGAATACTTTGTATATTCCCTTTTACTGAAAATGAGTCATTAATTTATAATATCACAAGTCATTGTTATGCATGGATAAATATGCTGTAAATTCCAAGGCAAGGAATATTTTGGGTTGTCTAATAAATTGTTCCATATAAGAAAAACACATTTTTTATAATGTCAAATTTCTTCCAAAATCTGGATTATGTGTACCAAAAGTCACCTGAAATGCATAATGATAAAGTACACCCACAACTTGTTCAAATTCTACATTCAGTTTTATTTCAGAGTATACGAGGATTTTGTTCCATAAAACTCTGTCATTTGGCACTTCATCTTTGGCACAAGACAATTTTATTAAAAAAGAAAACACAAAGGAAACGAAGCCCAAACTCAACACAAAGATAGCATGCATACAAAAAAACCAACACCAAATCAAAAATACTAAGGTCACTTTTCAAAAGCTACTGAAATTTAAGAGGAAACACATTCAAAAGTTGTTATTCAAGCTACATACTGCTCCAGTACATAAAAGTTAGATATTCTACTGGGATTCCACAAGTTGTAGTGGAAATAGAGATTCCCCATTTAAGAACAGGGAGTGGAATTTTTAAAACAATCAATAATTAAAAAGTGAGTCCCAGCTTTTACCAGTCTAGTTATGAAGGAAAGAAATGCTTGAATGGTTTGCCTGTGCAGAGTGATGCATCAATTAAGCCTAGAAAGAAATCCTCATTTTTACAACCACCTTTGGCAATCACCTCACTTTAGTGGAAACAAGACCAAAATACATTTGACATTGTAAGAGTACTGATTGGCACTGAAAAAGAAGAGTGAATAGAAGGCATTTCTGTTGCTAGGTTTCCAACAACAACCAGCCCTTGGTTTAAAATCACCATAGAAGAGACTTTGCCATTACACTTTCTCTGTTCACTTTCGCAGGAGGCAGCTTATTTGTTAACTACCCTCCACGTCACTACTTCATCATGCTTTGCACTCTCCTCTAATGCTTGAGTTCTCCAAAAAGTTTAAACAAATGTCTTATCTAATGTTTCCTCTTTTTGTCTTATTTAATGTTTCCTCTTTTTCCAAGAAAAAATAAGCAGCTCTTTTTTTTTTTTTGGAGGCATAATGTAGCAACTCAAACAGAAATTAAATGCAAGACCATTTCCGATTAAACACGTTTTGAAGTTTGGATGTGATTTTCAACAGTAGGCTAGGACACATCATCCTATCAGAAAATCATGAAAGCCTGTGACTCTTTTAGCAATAACAAACAAAAATCCAACCACATATGCTAAGGTAAGATGTAATATTGTCAAAATGTTTTTACCTCAAGTACTAGCCAGAGCTGTCCTCCCACATATTGATCTGCTTTGTAAAACATTCCATAAAATCTAACAACGTTAGGATGATTGGGAAGAAACTGCAAAATATTATATTCAGCTTCAATTTCTTCATCTACATCCTAAATAAAAAACACAAACATACAGAACATACAAATACAGTGACTCCAAATAAAGCAAGAACAAACTGTCATGGATAAAATGAATGAATTTTTCTTAGTTTGTACTTTTAAATAGTTTTACTTTCATGCAGCTAAAAGTACACTATACTGGACATTTAATGCATATAGAATTGTGACAATTGTGCTCTTCTTATACATAAAAAAAGTAAAGCCTGTGTAAATCAAGCAGTTATTCTTCAAGAATTCTTTCTGTACATAATATATTTAATAAGATAATTAAAAATTATAATTAACTCTGCTCAGTTGTGTAAGAAATTTATACATGTATGACTTTTAACCTGTTTCTAATCATGCATACTTTTAACATGTGAGCTAAACTTAAATACATGAACCATTGATTTATTCCTTTTTCTATGGTCATCAGATAGGACTAAACAGAGAACCATTTCACTAAGCCTCAAAGGGGCCATCAATAAAACTAAATATATCTGACAATGAATGACATAGCCCAGAAACAATGAAAGAGACACAAAACAACCACCCATGAAATAGGAAAAGGTTACTAGGTACTTGTTAATGAAAGAATTCTGTGACAGTTACAAAATAATGTTTATACCAGCACACAGGCCACAACTCAGAACAGTGCTTAAGTGCTCAAACTTTGCTCATTTCTGCACAGACTTCGCTATTAGAAAATTTAAGCCTGTGTCTTCCTCAGATCCTTACAAGAGAAAACCACAATGGATTTCAGTCGTGGTTGATGACAGAAACATAACATTTTTTAGTAAATATTTTAGCCCAGCTATCATGTCAAACTCCAGCTTGATCCAACCTGAACAGCTGTCAGTTAAATTTTCCATGGAAAACTAGGGCCTTGGTTCTCATGGGAAGCTAGGCATTTAATACCCACTAAACCAGAGCTGGGACAGAACTACCTCTGAGGATCTGGGATGTCTGCTTCTCTTTTCATCTTCATTATTGCCTCACACTATTATCTGTGTGTAAAAGGTAACTGTAAAATATCATAAAGCTCACAGTGTTTCTATAATGTGAAAATTAATTCTTTTAGGGAGTACACAGAATAAAACAAGAACATTAAGGTGAACTGCATCTTGTATATATTCCCTGCTACAGTGGGCCCTATGAGGAATGCCTCTGTGGCATTCCTCAGGATCTAAAACAGAAACTAGGCAAATGCTGTCCTCAGAGAAGATGATGAAATTCTAAGTTGCCATTCAGTTGCTGGTACTAAACTCTTCCTGTAAATGCATTCTGTAAAACTCTTGCCTTCTGGATGTTCTCAATATGTTACACATTTGATTTACATTTCAAGTTTAAGAATTCTTTTAAATTAACATTGAAGTTACAGTTTAACATTTTTACTTACACTGACAGGATCCAGAATCTTTACTGCTGCCAAGCTTCCATCTTTCTTATTAGCAACCTTATAGACTTTACCATAAGTGCCTTTCCCAATGGTCTCTATAATTTCCCAGGTATCTGAGGGATCAGCTAATGATTCTAGTCCAATCATACTGGAATTATATTGAAACAATCCATACAATGGCTTCCTGGAAAATAAAGCAGACAGAGATACCATGGGAAGCCCTAAGTAACTTGGTACTAAAGAAGGCATCCTACGATAAAGAAATCAAATATTGTCCTAATTTAAGAAGAAATGCAGATAGAAGCACAAATGAAAACCAGACAGAAATGTAAGATCACTCAATGGAAAGAAAACACCGAAGACTGCTTTTCCTTCCTTAGTTGAGTGTGTTTTTTGCTTCAAACATTGTCCCATATGCAGCACCATTCTAAACACATTTTAACAACTTCTGACAAAATAGACCCTTCCCTTTACTGCACACCTTTCAATGGACACTTGACACAACTGAATTAACTCAGCTCATTAAATGAGGTCCTATTTCTGGTTTTAAAAAGCCATGTCAGGGTTTTTCCATAAACTTGTGTAATGCCCCCTGGAGATTGCCAGACAGGCATTCAGTAGGTACAGCCTCATAATATCTGATATATATAAAACAGGGCTACATACAGCTAACAAAGGTTGAGACTTGGCTGGTTGGTATCAAAATACAAGCCAACTTGAAAATGAGGTACATCACTGGGGTGATCTATCACTGTTGGGCTGTTTCCCAACAACTGCCCTTGGCTCTCTGTCAGTCAATCAGAGTGCTATGGTCTGTTACACTGGCTAAACCCCTCAGAAGAGCTTCAGGTGAGGGGCCTTGTTTCCCCAGATACTCCTGAGTGGATCCTGCAGCAAATGGACCACTGCAGCCTATGCAAAGGGGGCCTTTTCACCCTGGAATTACATATATGGTAAGTTCTGGAAATTAGGAAAATGACAGTACCATTTTAGGATTTCATGTAAAGTAATAGTAGTTCATCTTGTCCCTGAACTGGAATAATAGAAAGGAAAGATTAAATTTAAGATGGTATTAACTTAACTTTTCCATATTAATCATTATCAGAGATGCTCACTGGTTGATGGCTGCTCTGAGAAAGAAAATTTTTTGCCCATTTGGTGGCTGACAGTGGGTATATTAGCTATCTGTGTGCTTAACCAGGAGATGTAAAGTCCAAGTGTGTCCAATCATAAGAGTGTGATAGTGACAAAGGCAACAGAAGGCAACACCACCACTGACTGCAAAAGGACCCAATCTTTGGAGATGGACCAACAAGCACCTCAAACCTACACTTACACTTTAAGGTTTGAGCCATTTCTTTCTAAGAACACCTGATAGCTGCAGATCTGCCTGAAATAATTTTTAAAACTTGCTGTCTTATCTCTTCAGCATTTCTACCATCAGTAATAACCAGAGAACACCTCTACTTCCCTCCTTGGTAAACCTGTATTTGCACCAAAGCTGATGCCAAATAATGTATGAAACTGCTTTGGTCTCTTTACCAAAAGAAGGCCCCCCCAAAAAAAAAAAGAAGAAAAAAGGGGAGCAAGGTAAAAAAAAAAGGCAGAATCGTTATAATTTATCTGCTATACTAATATAAGTTATTAGGACAGCTCCTCAATATTTGATCCAATCCAGCATGCTGCAAATACAGAACAGTATTCTGAACACATAAACCTAGTACATTAACAGAGAAGGAGGTGAGCTGAAAGACTTCTCTGAAATCAGTGAACAGACTGCACTACATGCATTGAAACAGCAGCTACAGATCTGGAGCTCCTGATAAGCCAACCTCAAGAACAATGTTTGCTTGCAGGGTGGGTGTGGTGGAGAATACAAAGATGGGAGCAGCTGCATCTCATAAAAAAAAGCAACACAACAAGGTATTGAACACATGGTTTTAATGCTTTAAGTAAAATGCTAAAGACACTCATGTGCAAAGAAAGAGAATAGACTGGAACTAGCTTTGATACAACCTTACAAGGAAAACAAAGACAGATTGAAAATAAGATCTCTGTAACTATGAGAACTACCCTATCACACAGATTTGCCAGAAAATTATGCATGGCACTCTTTGTACTAACACAATATTATGATGTGTCCTCAAAGCAATTGTTGTGGATAAATACATCTTTCCTTAAAAAAAGAAAAAATCTGATGCCATTGCTTGCTCTTGTTCTGAAAATTATAACCCTTAAAATAGTATTTCCAAACATTTAATTTCATTTACAAACATTTCATTGACATTAACATTTCATTGTACCAGAAGACAATGTTGGCAAAATAAAATCTAATGCAAAATTTTTACAGATGGAATCATGATGGATGACTGAAGAAAAACTTTGGTGAGCATTTTAGTGAATTGTGATAACGTGGCAGCATTTACAGATGGCATATTTATGCATTACTTGGAATCAGAGATGTGAAATTTGTACCATAAGCCTGCTTAAACCAAAACAAGCTCCTCTTGAAATCAAGTAATGTCTATCTAAATAAGGCTCTACACCTGTCATCTGTAAAAGTACCTTTTGCATCTATGACATCATTGCATTCCTACAACAGAACAATTATTTTACAGTACGAAAAAGCAAAAGAATAGTATCTGTTATATCTTCAATAATGTAAAATCTGGATTTAAAACACCTGAAACCACCACAAAATGTAAACATTATGGGGAATGGCTGAAGTTGTGAAGTAAGTTTGTGCTTTTCTTTTGCTATTTCCTGATTTGTTAAGCTTCATAAATTAAAACATCCTTATTTTAACAAAGGCTGCCATTCACTTTTTATTTATACAATGAAAAGTTATGTATGAACCCAACCACTTCTGCAACAACAACACATTCAGAAGACCTTAACGCTAAAATATTGCATGTGAAGTTTATTTATGAAAAAACTTCTCCTTTTACTCCCCTCACATAAGGCCTCACATAGCTCTGGGCTTTGAAATGAGGTACAAAGATTGGCTTCTATAGCTCTGGGCTTTGAAATGAGGTACAAAGATTGGCTTCTATCTGTAAAAAACTCAGCAGTACCCTCCCCAGAAGAAGCCTCAACATGTTAGAGACCTACCAATTACAAATATTTCTGCCATCAGTTATAGAAAACTTCTCAGTAGTTAAATTTGTTTCTTCTAGGAAAGCAAAATAGACAACACCAGATACTAAAAAACTACACTTTGGCAATTAACTCTACTGGCTAGGGAACATGTTACACAAAGCTATTTGGGACTGCACATGTTTATGCAATTTGAGGCAGCACTACATGCCATCAACAAACCCCTAGCGCTCTACCCTGTTTTGCACACCTGGGGAAAGGCAGAATGAAAGCACAAGGCCAATCTGATGGAGTCTACTCAAGCTGCTCTGAGGGACAAAGAGCATGATTCTTTCTTCTAAGACATAGTAACTTAAATCTTGAAAAAGCTGACCAACCAAGACAAACAATAGGATTAGACAAATATTTATTAATAGGCTTCAGCCACTGACACAGTTTCTTTCTTTTATCCATGAAAAGAGATATTCCCCATCAAAGTAAATTTCATGATTCTCTCATAATACCTGACTTCTTCTGTTTTGTAAACCTTTACTGTCAGAACAAATTAAATCAGACCAGGCATGACAGACTAACTTAAATGGCAGTCAGGAAAATGTGCAAGCAACATTTTTCTACTTTTAAATAAAATACTTCTCTTGAAGATCAACATTAGAATCAATGACTGGATATTATTATCCCTTATCAGTATCCTCATGATAAAGTGACTACATGTATTATGTACATCATATAAGATATAAGATATCATTAAAAAAAGTATATGTTACAGACAGTGCACAAATCACTTTTCTATCTGTGAACCACAGCCTTTCAACTGTATTCCATGGCTCTAAACAGCCTCAGAAAAGCCATCTAGAAAAATACGTGGTGTCCCAGAGGTTCTACTGTGATATTCACACCTAGGTTGTGAAAACAAAACAAAAAATTCCAAACTCTATATTCAACATGCAGATATTGTTAATGAAATAATTACAACTGGAATAAAATCAGCAACTTCTCCTTACAAATTTATTATCACGGCTCTCTTCCTCAAAAATTACAGGAAGAAAAGGGACTCACAAGCCAGAGAAACAGCTTTGCCATTATTGCTCTATTTTCACTACCACTTCACTCAACTCCTACACACAACAGCGAATCCCTTCTGCATTCCAAAATGCACCCTCTTCTACTTACACCAAGAGGCATTGTCTATAGCGACTGCAGAATTAGTAAGGGTCTCACTTCAGCCTGGTGCTTTCTAACAATCATGATACACAGCACTAGGCAGTTGTGATTTCTCTTATAGCTGATAGGGACACAATAGCAATACCAGCCAATACCAGTGAAAGCAGTGAAAATCCTGCTTCCATACAAATAGCTCATAGACAGGGCTCCTCTCTGCAATGTTCCATTTGTCTCACCCTCTTGTCTCTCTCATGAAACTGCTGGCTTCAATAAATGCAGTGCAAATGCACTTCTGGCATTTACATGCTCTGTGGAAGAGTAACAATGACATATTCAAAAGTAAGGTATTTCACTCCTTGCAGAGAACTCAGTATTGCTCCCAGGACACTAAACAGTAACTCCTTGGCAGAAGAATTCAGAAGGTGAAGTTGACATTATTAGCTACAGCCTCACCTAACCATGACAGACCCTATTCTGCTGGCTAGTAGGGGTCACACACAGACAGCTACCTCAGAAGCAATTGTTAGAGGAATTAATGAACCAAAAAAAGGCACAAGAAAATCAATAGTCAGAACAGCATCCTCTGCTACTCTCCTCCTGCTATTTCTCACTGGCTACGTTAAAACAAAGAGAATGTCAATATCTTGAAATTAAGCATACAAAAGAAAAAAAAAAAATCTATGAAGACACCATCCTATAACTGTTCTCAGTTGGACCCAGAACGAGAGACTGCAGAATGTGCTGTGAATAGTTTTTTTGAGATGAAAATTGATGATGGAAGAAGATGAAGGAGAAGAATAAAAGCATATTCAAAAGCTATTATTGATGCTATAAAACTTATAAACAAAAAAAGAACCGTACTTTGGCTGATCACATATTTTCACTAGGCAAACATAAGGCACAGAACAAGACAACCAGAAGAGAACTGCTGTTATTTATAGATGAAAGGTAGATCTCTGAGAACACTCCAGCTAAATTCAGCTCACAGAACAAGTCTCACTTGAATACACAAGCCATGAAATCAACTCTGGGTGCTCAAACTGGAAACAGAAAGAACATAAGTGGGAATACATGTTCTCTCTTTCCACATATTCTAACTTAAAGTTTTTATTATTTGTGCTTACATTCTCTTTGTCTACATAAAGTCCCTTAAATTCAGAAGTAACTTCATTATTTTCTCTTCTTTTGTTTCCTTTGTATGGATGGACTAGATACTCCAGGCTTTTAGACTTGCAGTATTAGCCCCAGAGCCAGAGTTGAGGGATGACCAGTGGCAATGGATTGTGTCTGGATGCCAGCTCTGATGAAAGCATTGTGATTATTTGCTCCTTTGTCTTGTCTATGCTTCCAGCTCATCACAGTATGAATCACAACCACATTCCTAGTATCAACCATAATACTCTGACCACAAAACTAGCTACTGACCATCATGGCACAGAAATCTAAATGTCACCTAGTTCTTGAGAAATAGAGAGAACAAAGAACACTCTAGTCAAATGGTAAAAATTCATACCACCACTCCTAAATCACTTCTGAAGTGGAGGTGCTTCTAAGATCATAACCTTAACTCAAAGTTTTGGATCAAATATTTGAATCTAAACCAGAAAACTTCTCATTAGTATCCTGGAAAATGTATGGTAGGAAATATATATGTGCCTAGTCCAGACAATTCAGTACATGTTTTCATTTAGATTCATTGCATAATAATGTGCTGCATTACAAATGTTTGTAAGTAAACTCGTGTTGGGCCCTTATATTTATGAGAGCAATATTAACCTTTGTCCAATAACATTTGATCATTTTTGTATTGTTCGTATAAATCAAACTCCTCAGGGCAAGGGGTGAATACATTATCCTCACCAGCCAGTTTCATAAACAAACACATCCAGGATGCATAAAGGTAAAGGTCAAGTACAGCTCTGGCCCTGAGCAGCTCCCCTGCAATCTTCTGACTGGGTGTGCATTTTCAGTCTTTTCACCAGGACTGTGTCAGATCAGGAGGCACTCCTAACTCCATTGCTGAGTCACAAAACAGAAATCAACAAAAACTTGCATTGAAATTTTGAGTACCACTGAAAATAAAGTCCCTGATCATTCACACAGAGCTACAATACATTACATTTATTTTAACACTAATTAATCAGTTCCATATCTTCAACTCCAAGGACCTGAATAAAATCCTGTATCTAGTAATTTAGCATTATTATTAAATTAAACATTATTAAGCAGAAATTCTTTTCGAAGACCAGATCCAAATATCTGAAAGCCTGTTAAGAAGAACAGGTAAACAATAAATTCTGATCACTGGTGCTCCTATTGCAGAAATGCTATTTACATTAGCTATTGAAATAGAATTCCAACAAGCTAAATACACTAAAGCAGTTACAAATGACTAACATCTAACACATCAGCTCCATCTCAGGCTGTGAACTCAGCACTAAACTAAAGCTTATAATCCCATGACCCCATTCAGTCATAAACTGCAGGTGGCAGATCAGGTGGCTACCAGGTACACTCCCCATGTGTGAAAAATCAATACCTGAGAAGGTTTTCTCTGCCTCCTTTGGTAGCAATGTACCAGGGCAAACAAAATGCATGTGTTAGTGCTAAAACGGAAGGATGAAGGGCTGCAACAGAACGGTGACCCACAGACCAAAAGCAGGCTCTTCACTGCAGTGTTAATCAGAAAGTTTGATAAGCTTTGTGCACGGACGAGGAAGAAGAAATCTAAGACAGATGTAGGATAAACTTTGGAAGAAAATAACGGCAACCTTACATTAGTGACCTATTTTCTGAAACCAGCTTATCTTATATTGGATTTCTGTCCTGCTAAGCATATCAGAATTCTTCAGCACCAAGCCAGCTTCCTCACAGGGAGAGCTTGTTTCACCATGCTGCACAGAACTGTGCTCCATGCACTGCTTTTCATGCCCAGTATTAGACAACAGTAGTGTGTGTAGTATCTGTTAGCTTAAGATGCAGTCATGGAGCTGCAAATAAATTGGTCCAATCCTAACAGCTTCACTTCATTAATGCTAAAGATCGTTCTGACACTAATTGATACTGAGCTTGATCTATTTAACAAGTCTTTTACAAGCAGGAGCTGAAGAATTAAAGCCACTTTGTCATTCACACAGAGTGAGCAATAACTACTTAATATTTTGAAGGGATCTTCCTATTGTTTCACAATATACCTTAATTGTATAATGCAATCAATCATAATTCATCACCATAATTCTCCAGTATTTATTTTACAGCAGCTTTATTCTAATGCAGATTTCAATAAGTAGAGATACTCTCTTTTATCCATAAGAAAAATAATAAACTATTAATCATGATATGAAGAATCTCCCTTAGTGCTGACAATGACTTCTTGCTTAGGATGAAGCATTTTCATCAGTGAGCTAGTTGTTATGCATTACCAGCTTGTGTGCAGTAGCCTAGCGTGACACCAATTTGCATAATTTCTCTCCTCTAACAGGCTTCAAAAATAATAATAGGCATATGAGAAAGTCCATTATTTTAAACTTATTTCAGCAGCTATCTTCAAGGAGCAGTTATCAGAAGAAGCTCTATAGAATTAAGTTTAATAAATTATAAATGTATTATTTGGGTTATGCTTTCTGGGCCTATAGCCATGTACATTTAATTCTGTAACAAAGACCAAGGCAAAACCACAAAGCAATTGGCTTGACATCTTCCCAGACAAGAGGCAGGACTGGGATACTAAGCAAGTTTGCAGATGATACAAAACTGGGAAGAGCTGCTGACTCCCTCAGAGTCAGGGAGGCCCTGCAGAGAGACATCAACAAATGAGAGGGCTGGGCAATGGCCAGTCATATAAAGTTCAGCAAGGGAAAGTGCTGGATTCTGCACCTGGGATTGGGCAACCCTGGATGTGCAGACAGACTGGGGAATGTGGTGCTGGGGAGCAGTGCCACAGAGAGGGACCTGGGGTCCTGCTCACTGGCAAGCTGGATGTGAGGCAGCAGCGCCCTGGCAGCCAGGAGGGTCAGGTGTGTCCTGTGGGCATCAGGCACAGCATGGCCAGCTGGGCAAGGGAGGGATTGTCCTGCTCTGCTCTGGGGCTGCCTCACCTCCAGTCCTGCAGTTTTAGCCACCACAATGTAAGGTATTAAACTACAGAGAAATGTCCAAAGAAGCACAATAAATATGGGGAAGGGGCTGAGGGGAGCTGTATGAGGAGCAGCTGAGGTCACTTGGCCTGTTCAGCCTGGAGAACAGAGACTGAGGGGAGACCTCATCACAGATCTGCAACTTCCTTGCAAAGGGAAGAGGAGGGGCAGCACTGATCTCTTCTCTTGGTGACCGGGGACAGGAGCCAAGGGAATGGCCTGAAGGTGTGTCAGGAGAGGTTTAGGTTGGACATCAGGAAAAGATCTTTCACCTAAGGGGTGGTCAGGGTCCCCGTGGAAGTGGTCACAGCACCAACCTGACAGGGTACAAGAAGCATCTGGACAATGCTCTCAGGCACATGCTGTGACTCCTGGGAATGGTGCTCTGGAGGGCCAGGAGCTGGACACAATGATCCTTGTGGGTCCCCTCCAACTCAGTATATTCTGTGATTCTGTGACTGTCTAAAGGTAGTTGGACAATGCCAGTACCCACTGCTGCACAGTGAACTTGAAAATCAGTTAGGATTTTGGGGGTACAGATAAAAAAAGACAGAGTGATAAACACAGAAGCAGCTCAGAGCTGTTATACCTGTGTATGTTATTAAATAATGCTTTATTCTACAGGGAGTTACAAAAACAACTTTTTTTTTTCTGATCTGAACCCAAAAGAGACCTTACCTCTTATTAATATTAAGATAAAGCAAGAAGAATAATGTCTTAACATACTTATATAACTACTGGTGGATCTTTTCTTATCTTCCTGGCTTATGCATTTCTACACTGGGAATACCAAATAATATTGCTGCAATTTTCCAATTCTCTCAGAGAGTAATCCAGTAAAATGTCTGGCCTTATGAATTTGAAGAGCAATTTAGATCTTGGTCCACTTTACTACACCTTTTGATATATGGTCATCAATAAGAAAGATCTGATTTATCTTTATCACACAAGTCTACACAATTGACATTAAAGCCTGATGTCCACTAATACAAAAACACACCACCAAAATACTCAACTATCCTATTAAGTGAAAAGATACAAGCACCCCAGGAGAAACAATAGATGCCAATACCAACAGGAACAAAAATTCTCAGAGCTTGCTCCTGTCAGCTATTTCACACTGAGGAGCACTAATCAATTTCAATTCCTACTGATCCAGGGGATTTGAAGGAGATTAATGCCTCCAAGAGCTGAGATCTTGAAGAGAAACAATTTAATAACAACAAAATTGTCCATGAACTTCCAGAATAGAATTTAAACACAGAATAAAGTATCAAACTGGCCTCTCCCCCAAATTAACTCTTGGGTTGCTGCAGATGGTCTGGAAGAAACTTAAGAGAATTCCTGAACTTATTTTACAAAGAGAAAATATGACAGGTAAGAATGCTGTATCACACACTGGGTACAGTAACTATGACCTAGAATAATCAGCCTTTAGCAGTTCATTAGCAGCTATTTAATTTTCTTTTATACATACTGTTCAGTTTATGTAACAGCTCTGCGCTCAGTACTGCGAAGTTTCAAAACTTGAAAGAGAAAAACGTTTTGTGATACCCTTCAAAAAAACAGAAAAAGAGAAGAGATAAAACAGTTGTATGTCACCACAAGCAGCACTGAAATGTCAGTTAAGGCAGACTAAAAGTAGATTAGATTGCACAGACAATATGAAACAGGATCTACTGTATTACATATTTAACAATGTTTCACCTTCAGCCATTTTCTATCACTTCATATGACAGTGGGTCATTTCCCCTTTAGTAAGGATACCCTTTGCAAATAGTCCTAGTTCCTAACTTGCTGTTTAAGCGAGGAGTACCTGCTAAAAGAACAAAGTTTGAAGCACCATAAAAGCAAGATGAGCAAAACAGAAACTGACACGATCCAGTTAAGAAAGATATCTTTATGTAGCGTGAGTGATGTGGTGTAATGAGGATGCTTCTTTTACAAGATAGCATTACAAACAGAGCCTACATTTCAAATACAATCCTAAGAGTTCAGAGAACTCTTGACTAGAACTCTCCTCCTGTACTGCAGAAATCATATATTGTATGTGCTTCAGGTTCTAGTTACAAATTGGACAAACTAGTACCTTCCAACAGTAATACCTTGCATTGAAAGGTGTCTCCTACACAGCCATCCCAAGCTACAACTCTACACATTACAGCAACGTCCCACTGCAACAGCCCTGTCAGAAGTCTCATCTGCTGTTGCCAGGTGCCAGTGCAGAGGCAGCCCCATGGTTTGCTCCAAGTGTCCCTTGAAGCTCCAAGCATTTGGCTACTCTCATCAGACCTGTGACTCTGTAGACTGTCTCAGTTAGCCACAGAGGCATGCTGGCAGCTTCTTCTCCCATGCCTTGAAACCCTCTCAGCTCCACAGCACGGGCATTTTTAAACATATGTGTGAGCTGAAATAAATATATGCACAGACTTAACAGGGTTTCTGAAAACCCCTTCAGCTATTGCAAGGAACATAAACAATAAAAACAACAGATATCTTGTTTTGACTTCAATCTCAGCTTCCTGACATCTCAAAGTCTTTCAGCTTTTTACTATAACCAGGAGTTCCCAGTCTCACATTTCAAGCTTGAGTCATTTACTCTGAAACACATTTGCTCTTTTCTAAATCCCTCGTCCTGATCTCTGCAGCATGCTGTCTTTTTGTGAAAAGAGAGGCTGATTTTCCTTCAAAATGGCTGATCAGAATCCCCTTCCTCTAATCTTCTGCCCTGCCTTGCTACGTCATTCCTCTTCAAACACACTATGTGACCAAAACCTCCCACTGAATTTCAGCATCCCACTTTAAAGTTTGATAATTGATTTGTCACACTGAGTATTCAATCCTTTATTTAATGCCACACAGTCATCAAAATTTCATTTTTCCTATTTGTTTTACTTTTGTTCTTTTTTCCTCTAGCTTTTGGCAGGCACAAAGTTTATTTCAACCAATCTACAGAAGCAGAAGCATATCAAATAATGCAAATAAAACCACATTCAAAATGATGCTAGTAGTCTGACAGATTTACACAAAACCCTTCCCAATGTCAAACAGAAATTACAATTTGTATATAGATTCCTTGAATTGTCCCAGCTGTCAATACATTTTTACTATACTCACATTTCTGTAAATGGACTTTCTCCCATCACTATTCTTCACATAATGGAAGGTTTGTTACCCAGCTTAGAAAAACAATGCTTGCATCAACAAGATATTCCCTTGAGGGTGTTTGAGCAAAAACGATATATTGTGCTGCATTTTTGGAAATTGTCATATCTGATTTACATCCTTGTGTTGTCAATTTTACAAAGGTAATTTTCTATAATGAATTATTTATTTCCTGTAGTAATAGACACCTAAGATAGTCTTAAATATTTATATGTTTAGTTAATTCACTAATGAAAACTGAAGTAATTCTAAATTGGGATGTTATCTCAGAGGCATGGGGACCCTACAGTCTGCTCAACTTTTACATTAGTGAAGACAATCACTATGTGGGAAGCAACAGGAGGTGGAATAAACCTGCTCCTGAAAGCATGGTACAGCAGTGGGCCCAGGTATCAAGATACAATATTTTTGTGGGCATCCCAGAACAAAATTCTCACTTGTCTCTATCTCTGTTCTTCCAATTTGTAAAACGAGTGGTAATATCCTCTAATCATACTGCTTTGCAGTCCATGGGCTTCTCACTAGCATTCCAGAGAGATTCCTCTTCAGCAATGGAAATAATCTCAGACTGAGTTATTGGTTTGTCCATTGACCTGTGCAGATCTTTACAACATCTAAGAAATATTTTGGGTTGCTGGATGCCTGAAAGTAGTTCAGTAGCACCTATGGACTGCAAGTCTACAGGCACAAATTCCTTCAAGTTACTTGGCTGTACTGGTATAACCCCACACCCAAACCAGGTCAACATAAACAGTAGAAAAAGAGTTTACTTACTGCATTCATAATAAGACAAGGCAGTTTACCAAGGTTTGTAAAGTCAAAAGAGAATAGAAAATTGGAAGGAAAAAAAAAAAAGTCTGCATCCATTTAGAGTCATATCCCCCTCCATAATCCATCCCTGTCTCTGGGGCAACTCACCTGTGTCTGCACTTTCTAAAGCACACACTACAATCAGTTATCTAAGAAGGCAGTAATCTGTTTGTCCATCAAATAATTGCAGAAGGTGACTGCTTTAGGTCTCATGTGAAAAGTCTCATTTGGCTTTTTTTATTATTCTCATTTGGCTCAAATTCTTACAATCTATTGTGAAGGATAACATTAGCTGGAAAATGGCCAAACCTCAAGGGAAAAAAAAAACAACTCTCTAAATGGTAACATTTACTTTTTACACATTTGTCATGTTGCAAATTCACAACCATCCTTTAAGCACACACATAAAATGAATCAAGATGTGTCTCATAGTTAAACAAGTCTTTTAAGAGAAGCAGCATGTGATAATAATGAATGTTGCTGAAGTCAGTGGTTTAGCATGCAATCCTATTTTTGAAGGATGCTGTAAAAAAGCAAAGGTGCTACTGCAAACATTAGGGAACAGTGTTCCAGACTACCCATGCTGCTGTGCTCTCATCACTACTGAGAAAGGTCAGCTGCAAACGAATAATGATTTTGAAACTGCAAATTTTGTCTTAGCTTTAGGGAGAAAAAACCAACCCATCTGACAGAGACAGATTAGGGAAAGCTACATTCTGCTGGACTTGATCTCTGAACAATAACTCTTTCAAGGACCTCAAATCTACAGTGATTTCAGAAATTATTCACAGGCCTCCTAGATTCCAGGAATAAAAAGGGAGGAGAAAAAATTAGGAGATGTAAGCCACAGTTCATTCTCTACCTTCAACTACTGATTGTCAGTGAAAAAGGAAGCAAAAATCTTTCAGATGATAGATTCTAAAGTAGTGGATCTAATTGCTAATGCAGATGTAGAAAGGAAGTGCAGTGCAATGTCACAAAATCAGAAGCCATATAATACTCCACATAAAAACAAAATCCATTATAGGTTTGAGTTTCACTACATGTACAAAGAAAACACTTAAAAAATGTGACTGTCAAAATATGAAGAGACAACCATGAAAATTTAGAAGTTAAATAGGTCACTGGTAGAGAACTTAAGGAAAATACTGAAAATCCAGAGTTAATACTTGACAAGGCAATTAGATTGTGTCAGCAACTGAAGTCATTCATGCCAAAAGGACTCCAGTCTTGAGTGAGCTGTCCTGTGACATAATGAAAGTGTTCATGAATCCAAAACAGAAAACAGCCCTGCAGCAGACAGGCATGTGAGCTCTGACTGAAGCAAGAGCAGCATGTAAGACTGCATGTAGTTTATCAACTACAACAACGAGCCCAGAACAACGCCCAGCTATTTTGCAAAAGCTCACAGTGTCAGGGCACTTCACATGGAAGCTGCATTTAACCAGAGGCCGTTCTCCTTGGTCCCTGTCCAGGCTATCCTACAGCCATGCCTGGGCCTGCCTGTCCTTCCAGGATGCCCCAGCTCTGGCCCATGGCCCTGCTGCCTCATTGGCTCCTGGCTCCTGTGATCCCCCAGGGCAGCCAGCCCACACTGCAGTGCCCACTGGCACTTCACTCAAGCCCTTGTTCTGCTGGCCTCCCTCAGAACATGCAAATCCTCGCACACTTCTCAAACCAATGAGTAGTGAGACCTGCAGACCTACAGATTCCTGAGTGTGCATCAAGACACAACGCCAGTGAGACCAAAGAGCCTGATTAACACATGAGCCAGATACATTTTTCTCATGATCACCATTTTCACCTTCTAAAAAGGAAGACAAATGAAAGTGCACATGCTACAGTATTACCTGGTTATAACTGTTAGGGTTCACAGACTCTTAAACAAATATTTATTTTCTGTTCCTTATGGTAACACTGTTTCTAAAGAAAATATTAATTGAAATTAAAAAGAATGCAGTGTGGACCTTGTTATGCAAACATTTTAAGGCAAGCAAACGCCTTTTTGTACTTTTTCTTTTTCTTTTCCTCCTTCACACAGAATAAGCAAGCATTTGAGGCCATAAGGACATTCTGTTCTTAGTTAAGCAATTATTTAGACAACCAATATTTAATTACAGAAAAAGCCACACTGTAAGGTAGAACCTTATTTCAGAGACAGCTTTTTAAAAAATCCTCTCTCCTAAAATCTAATTTCAAACTTAATAATTTTCTTTCTATTAAATAGAGAGCTCCTATAGAATGCTGGCAATTCAGTATGTATTATTTAACAAAATTATTCTTTGCCCAAAATGATAAAATTATTCTGATTTGTATGTCTCAGGAATTCATGCAAGAGCAAGATCAAGTTTGAACACTAACAAAGTATTATTCTGCCTAATGAAATATTCATACTCATTTGTCATCAAGACTTTAATACGGAGGAATACAGCCTTCTCACTTCTATCTGTAAAGGACTAGCAAAGATCTTCACTTCATTTAATTCTGAATGTCTCCTGAACCACTCCTAGTAATTTCCATTTCCTGTACAACACAGTACTAGATACATTTAAAACTTACTTAGAAAGATGACTCCATATTTCAGGTAGAAAAATAAAGTTTATACACACGCATCACCCAAAACTTACAGTAGTTTTTCACCATTAAAACTTCAAGCTACCGCTATATTTTCTGCATCTTTCCAGATGTATCATTAAGTTCAGAAAAATCAGATTAAATAAAGAATAAAAGCTACACGACAGCATGGGGAGGCAAATACAACAAAACTTTAAGACAGCTTTATCAAAAACCATACCTTGAGGAAATGCCACTACTGCAGCCTTGTCCACAGTATAACCTTGAAGCCTAAAATGCTGTTTTTTCCATTTCACTTCTTGTGGAACTAATCAGATATCAAAAGATGTGCCACATCTTTTGATAACTGATTAGACAGATACCAAAACACATAGACACAGAATTTTACACGTGAAAAACCACCCTAATTTAAGAAGGGGGAAGCAGGGTGTGGATTCTTCTCCACAACTTTTTATGGGGAAAGCACTTTATCTGATTTAACAAGTACACAAAATTGCATTCTCAGGTGTTCCTTGTATATATTTCACGCCCAGTCTTTCAACCTGTCACAAAGAGCTCACTCACTTTCCAGCTCAGACAGCAGATGAAGCTTCTATACCAAAGGCCTTTTGGCACATTGGTCAACAGGTGTTCTTTTCACAGCAGCCAATTTGTTGCTATGAGGAAACATGAAACCAAACACATTTTCTTGGGAGTGCTGCTGAATTCTGTGAAGCTCACAGCTGAGCAACCTTAAGCCATCAGAAATCACCACATTACCACCTTTTGCCCAGCTAATAAATCAGTTAGTTTCTCTTTATTACAATATCTATTATCTATTATTACAGTCAGACACCATAGACCTTCACTCCTGAAACTGCAAAGAGGTCAAACTATCTCTAGTGAGAAGCAACTTAGCCTTACATGAATCACCCACATATTTCTTTAGTTTATCATTAGCTGACTTCTGCAGAGCCTCCAAACCTTCTGCCAGCATATAAATTGCTTCTGGAGCAATAAAACTAACATCAGCAAGGGAGTTGCACTAACATCACTTTCCTACATATTAGCAGTTGTTAAATTCAAGTCACTTAATCTAACAGCAGTCCTTCCTCCTCATTTGAGGACAATATTCACAGTGTTCAATACAGCAACCAGTTTAGTTTTATAATCATTCTTCACTAAGACAGTGTTTTGCCACAAACCATGAGGCATCATACTAGATATAGCTTATAAGCAACTTGCTTACCTTTTGGCATATATAAAATGTTCACTACAAAACAATGTAAGATCGACAGCTGAAAAATATCATTTTAATTTAACTAATAGGGAATTTTCCTCATTAACATAGTTGCAAATGATTTTCAACGATTTTTCAAAACTAAAAAAGATAAAGTGATTTTTAAATACTCTTGACTTTTGAAGATACACTATTTTTCCTTGAATTCATTTTTAACCACAGGAAGTTTTCTGAATTATGTACTATATCTACTGTATTTATCACATCATCTCTCCTGGCTGGCCTCTCAGAATCATTAATTCAATGCTCCATCTGCTGCAGTTGCTCATGCCACAGATGACATTTACGTTGGCTTTGTTTCCTCAGAAGAAAATACATTGGAAAAGGTAGTCTGACAGGTCTCTATGTCCATTTCACAGGCTAAACACAAGTTATAAAGATCATTCCTGTAACAACTGACAGAAACAATGAGAGAACAAGTGGAGACAACAAGATGTGCACCAAACGTGCCCTCTTCTTTCAAGGGAATTGAAATTATTTGCATTTATCATTCATCCTTCCAGTAGGTTTAAAATAACAGTGTAAAAAATACCCCAGGAGACATGGAAAAGGCCATCCCACTCTACATGTTTCGTGTTTTACAACTCCTGCTTCATGCAGGAAAACTGCCATCAAAGGCAATATTGCATTCTTTCAATATCAGAAAGAATTCTTTAATTTTTTTTTCTTTCAGAACAGATTTTATATCAATTCTGTACAGCAAACAGAACGATGTATCAAATAGCCCAGCAACAAGTTGTATGGATATACTACAACATGACAGGATTGTCTCATGGCAGAGAGAGGGTCAGTGAATATTACTCATTTACAGCATCCAAACTGACCAGTAACATATTTACAGATCAGAAACTTGAAGACAGCATCTGCTCTGCATACACCTTTAATACTTTATAATGTATTAAAAAGTATGCAGTAACTGGGACAAGGAATTTTGCAACAATTTTTTCTTTTTCTGAATAAAAAAACCCTCACCTATATGGAATAACAGCTTTAAAAAATATTTTTTTAAAACAAATGCCTCAGTAGGATGACAGATTCTGCCAAATCTGCAGTGAGTTGCTAAGCATTCCATGAAAATAATTTTCTACCATCAGCCAGAGTCTTGGTATGTTCAGAGGACTGACCTTCAGGATGCCTTAGTCCTATAGGAAACCTTTACTCTGAAAAATCACTGCACCACACTAAGCTACTTCTCCATTTCCATTTTTTCTTGTTCTTACTTTGGGTTAAAATTTTGTATATATTCTGTACATGCTTACAAACAATAAAAAAGGAGAGAGTGTGAAAGAGAGAGGGAGAAGGAGAGGGAGAGAGAATTACTGAAAATGTTTGTCCTGCATGTCTTTCAGGCCTAAATTAATTACAGTTCATTTCTACCCTTCTGTTCATGCCAGCCTGGGTAACAGAGAATAGTAGTAAAAGGAAGATTTAGAACTCTCAACAGCATTGGTCAGCAAAAACTAACAGAAAAAATTATTCTTACAGTGAACTTCCATAAACCATTTCCCTCTTTCTGTCACATTTGCACAATGCCTAAGGTGAGGGTAGAAGTAGCAGAGAATACTACTAGAAATCAGGAAACTTTTCACCTGGAAGAGTTCAGTAAATTCTAATTGTGCAGGGAAGTATTTAGGAAACAAAACACTGGATGGGATTTTTCTTTTTCCAAGAAGCAGTCAAATGCAAAGACAAGATTCTCTTTGGGATCAGGACCACTGTTCTAGTTCTGTACCTACCTAGGAAATCATAATGAGTGGAGACAGCACTCTTCCAAACTGTTTTAAGCAGCATTTGTAATTGTTTCAGATTTCAGTGCCATGAGAAAATGTTCCTTAAATATTTCTACATTTTCCTTTATTACCCACAAAAAAGTGCCAGAGATGCATCTACCTTCCTCTACCTATTTTTCTATGCAACACATCACTTCATATGAATCTCAAATCTCTATTTAGTGTCTGCTTACAGCTGTCCTTAAGCTGCCCATGGTAAAACAAGTGACCTCCCCTTTGCAAGATACCTCCCCCACTGCAGGATATTATAAAGCCTTTACCAAAACATTTACAATATGCTGCTTATTCGTGACACAGAGTCCTCCTAAAAACTGTTCTGTAAAAACCGTCTATCTCCATAAAGTCACAACTAGAAGATAGTTGTGGATCAAGGAGATACAGGACTGCAGTTAAAAAGCTCTATTCGAGACCTGGGTCCAAATGTAAGCAAGAGGAAAGGCTGGGAAGACAGCCAAGGTAAGGCACATCTGCATACCTACAAGTTCAGAACAGCCTCCATCGCAGAGTCAGAGCTGTGTCAAGGATAGAGTAGAAGATTTACTTGGTACTATGACAATCTGATTCACCTTGGGCTTAGGGCAGCCTTACCAGTAAAGGTATCATCACTGCACTCCACATGGTCCTCCACACAGTCCAAAACACATTTATATGTTTTCAAGTCACAAAGTATTTTGGAGAACCTGTGGCATATACTAGAAATCACTGTGCATTCTATAGATATATCTACCTTGCAAAAACAGCTTTGTCAAGGACAGGCATCAGCTAGCTAACAGGAGTCAAATCTTTTATACACATGGATAACTGTCTATCTCTGCAAAAATTGTGCTAATCTAACTAGATTTTGTCTTGCAAGGGTGGAGATCACCTCAGCGCGACAGTGCCAGCTGCGCTGTCATTAGCGCCGTTATCACAACGGGTTCACAAGAGCTATTCTTGTTACTACACATACATGCAAGAATGGGCTTTTTTAGAAAGAGCTAACACTTACAATGTGAAATTCCTTAGCTGGAAATTGGTACCTACAGCATTAATATTTTCAGCGAATTGATTCCGCTTTTAAAAATTTTTGATAATGAAATCCCCAGGTTGCATTTCACAATAGGTTGACACTGACAGAGCCGTGAATCCTGATAAGAAAGAAAGCTACCATTTTATTTCTTTGGCAAAGAATCCAAGCAGGAAAAGGTATACCATGAGTCAATTCTTCAGACAGGAATTATAATGAAAGCAGTAGTGGCTGCACCCTTCACAATCCATCCTTTCTTATTGTATCAAGGCTGTAAAAGCTTATTCCTCCTCCAATATTCTAGGCACTGCCCCACATCATAACTGTCAACACTACAAACTCCTGAGTCAAAACTAATAGCCTTTAAGGTGTGGTTTATAACAATCATTCTTTTGAAGGAAGACAACAGGTAAGGCCTGTAGAAACTAAGCACTGAACTTCCTTTCAGAGGTGGGACTAAAGAGTTACCTAAAAACCATACCAGGGAATTTCACCAGTCACAGAGATTTGTATTCATCATGCCACAGACCACTCAGTTCAAAAGCCTCTCTTCAGCAAGTAGTTTCTGAACAGCACTGGAAAGAGAAGGGCTGGAAAAGCCCAAAATTGCATGAGCAGTTCTACCCCTAGGGAGTGTTCAGAAATGGAATTACACCTCTAGTGCAACCTATCAAGTATAGCTGGGCTGGTACAGAAAAGAATGGGCATACAGGAAACTATGAAGACCTCATTGCAAAGCAACAACTGTCAGTAACTGTTAGATTTAATTACATGTTCTCCATAACTTTCACAGTGTTCTTGGCATTAAGATGAAATTAGGAATCAGCTATTTTGCCTGGCTCACTAGCTTTACTTCATTACATGAGAAACAAAAAACAAAAATAAAACAAAAAAAAATCCAAAAAGCAAATTAATAACTACAGCTCCAAGCAGAGAAACAGTCCCCAGCTACCAGCTGACATCTCTAAGACAATTATGACTTGCCAGCAGAACAAGACAAGAATTTGTCTGTTTTGTGAGTAAGTCAGAACAACACATTTAGTTTTTCTCCAGGGTGCCACAGGTGATGACACTTAAAAACTTTCTTACCTAAACTGGTTTGCTTCAGGACTTGCTGTGTTCTCATCTGCTGAAGAAACAGAAAAAGCCAAGGCTTGACAGTCTTCAAGATATTTGAGATCTCTGGCATTTTTCCAGATATTTCAAAGTAATAGGCTGCCCAAGCTAGCAGTTGGTACAAACCTGACTGCATTATAATTTTATTCCAAAGCTGACTAACAACAAAAAAGAATAGGTGAAAAACTAAAGGTTGAATTCCTCACCTGACATAGCTCCTGTTAGCCATATGCTCAAGCCAGCAAAATGTACTGTCTCTCTGAGCAATAAACCTAGAATAGGCAAAGGCTGAATTATTAACAAGAACATGAGGAGGCCTTAAAAGCACACGATGAATGAAACAGAAATACAAAGCTTACAGTCTGAGTTAGTTTGTAAAGGAAACTTAGCTCAGTTGACCTATTTTGAACACTAAATTGCACATGGAAAGAAGCAGAATGGTGTTTTATTGTAATGCAGGGAAATTATGAACACAGTCCCTTAAAACTGTCTTCATACCAGTCTCTCCCAATGTAGAATTTCACTAAAATAGAAAAATCTGATTTTTATTATATGGTGGCTGTACACATTCCCACTCCACTGGTCACCTCTCTTTTCAGTCATTAATTGCTAATGTGCTTCCAACACTCTATTTTGGCCTCCAGCTTTTTGTACCAAACATTGTAGATGTGCTCCTCAAGCAACTTACAACTGCACTGATACAGTCTCTAGGTTCATACTGTATTTCAGGTTTAAAATTGGGTCCTCCAATTAACTTTTAATATGGCACAGCACAACAGGAATGAAAGCAACAGATAACTAGGCAAAGGCTGGAACTTCTTTCACATAACTTTGTGTCTTTGGATATTGCTGATAGCAACTAGAAAGTACCAACGAACATAAAAAACCTTGCCAGGACAAAAGGGGATATTGACACCAATTCATCCTCTCAAGAGAGAATTTTCCAGTTCCTCTGTATTCTGTTGTGCAGCATTCTTGTTATCACTTTCAATGCCATGAAGCAGACACTAACAATTAGCACAGCATTCAGAAAATGACATTATCTGCCCAGGCACCTCATACTGTTCCATCTAAGTGTTAGGTTCCTAATTCTGGGGGTGGGAGACACAGGACTCACCTTAAGTACACAAATGTGAATATGCACATGGAAGTTGAACATCTAACCCAACATTCACAACAAGAAAATAAGACCAGCATATGAAGCCTGGAGGGGAGCATCACTCAGGAAAAGCAAGTCTTTATCTGCATGGTGCCTCTGGGAAACTGGAATCAAGAGATTTAACTTCCTTACTTAAATACTTTCCCTTACTTGGAATTCACCTTTCTTTCTTATACCTTAATCTCAACTCCCTACTGGTTTGAATCACAGGCAGCCAAAAGTAAAGTGGCAGATTCCCACCTTTAGACACAAAGGCAGATGAACAATTAGTTCCTGAATTACAGAGATTAATATTAGTTTCGGATATATACAAGGCAGGAAGCATGTGTTTATTAACAGAGGTACTATCTGTTTTATAGAGTCAACCTTGCTATTTAATACACTATTTTCAGTCATTGTACACAGTGCAGGAACAGTAATTCTGCTCAGATTAAATACAAGTAATTTTTTTTTTTAATCAAAATGCCCAGCTTAATATATTGTTGAAGCTTTCAGCCATGAACACTGACCCCTCTGAAAATTATATCCCTTTCAAGTGTTTCAGGTTGCCAACTACAGAAATCTCCAGGGGTTACTGCAAGCATTGCTCTGTGAATCAGAGGGGTTAATGAATCACTATTATTTCTGCCACAGTAGGGGCATAAGCCTGAAGGAGATGAAATTTTCTTGAAAATTCTGGAAAGTGTATGTGATGTGAGAAAGGTCAAAGCAAAACAAAAAAAGTCCATGCAGAATATTAAGAAAGCAGCTGAAGAGACTGGTAGCAGTAATTATGCCATTATTTCAAGTGGGCTGAACATATTCCACAATCCCCTGTGTACTGAATGCACCTCTCTCCATAGTCAGTATGCTACCATGCTTCAGGAGATGAATAAATTTTCCTGAATTTTCATCTATTTCGTAAGAAATACTGTAAAATTATCTTAGTCCACTGTTTTCATACATGTAGTTCTGCAAATGTCTCCTTTATCCACATACAGGGTCAGTACTCCCTCTCCACACAGCAGGACAGAGGCCATGTCTGAGGCAGAAACCAGGTGAGGGATGGAGAAAAGAGGACCAGTCAGCAAGAAGCTATGACACAACTTGTTCCTTACAAAGCAGCACCACCAGCAAATGAAAAACGTTGCACTTCCTCCCCCTCACCACAGGCCAACTCTATGGCACTCAGATGGAAAAGCTCAGCCTTACACTGGCAGTCATTTAACCCAGAGCAGTGCCATTCCAGCTACTGCCACACAGCTTTTCAGCTTTGGCAACAGAGAAGCATGTATGGTCCTACACAATGCATTATTCAGAGAAGTTCTCTTTCCCAGAGAGGGAGAAATTCCTTGCAGCCATTTTACACAAATAAACAACAAAAATCTGTCAAATTATTTTCCAGATTTCTGATGTGGTGCTGTGTTTCTTCACTATTTATGTCACATGTTCAACTCTCAAAACAAGAGCTGTGCAGAGATGTGAAAGATGGATGAAAAGCAGAACAAGTTAGGAAGGAACTAGCAGAAGATTGATTTTATGCATTTTATTTATCCATCTCCATTTCTACCTGAAGAGCAGTCACTCCACTGTCCATAGAGGAATGGGTGTTTCCCTCAGCTGTACACTGTAACCCCCCAGGTGACATCACCCTCACTGTGTCCTTTTAAATTTTCCTGCTGCAGCTCCCTTACCTTCTTCCTCTCTTCTTCCTCTTCCTATCACCCCTCTCCATTTTAGGAGCAACATGGCTTTATCAAGCAGCAGAGACAGAATCCATCACAGCAAATGAGTCCTCATGCTGGATTCCTCAAGGATATTCCTTAGCACTACAAGGAATATGCCTCCATATTTTCATGTGTCATACAGGAGTCTTTACTAAAAATGCCACTCTGAACTTGTGTCCTGAATGATTGCCAGCCCCATGGCAGCTTGGTTATTCTGCTGCAGTACAGTTCAGTTTAAACTCACCACAATTAGAACAGAAACAAAAAGAACAATTCCTACTGAATGAAGTGCTGATTCTTCGTGCAGGTGCAGAGCATTCCCAACTTCCCTACAGCAATCAAGCCCCAGACATCCCTCTGTTCGCTGGCTCTCTACATTACTGAAGTTCAGCTGTAGACTGGTAAAAAGCTTTGTGTTCACCTGACCAGTTATGCTCAGGGCTTGTATAAAGCTTTTTTCCTCCTCTTCCTTTTTTGTTACTGATCTATAGGCCCTCCTCCCTTGTATTTCCGTGGATCATGAGAATTCATTTCTAGGGACAGTAAGTTTGGAAAAACTAATGAAAGAGAAGCTACAGGCACAGAATGTATCTCACTAAGTGTTCAGATGATAACTTAAAACTAGGGCTAGGTTAAAAAAAACCCAAACAGTAAAACCCAAATCTTTAAGCAGAACAAAAGTAAACCCTCATGATGACTTTCAGGACTTCAAACCCCCTTCCTGTACACAAATGTTCTTTGATTACTCTCACAGCATGGCATAGTGCATCAGCACTTCATTCATTACCCTCTTCTCCTCCAGTTTCTCATTGGCCAGAAGGCTGGTAATGACAGTAACTTCTGTCTTTGTAATACAAAATGTTTCTCTTCCCCAGACAGCCTGCACTCCGGAGTCCCCTGTTAGTGAGCCTCTCCAGGCATTAGCACAGCAAGACTCATTGTCTTTGTCCAATGAACTTTTTATTGAGAAAGCATTTGGCAAAAGCACTGCAAAACCAGTCCTGCAAGCTCTTAAAGCAACCAAACAGGCATAGCATTGCTAACTAAATCCTCTTCTCTGCAGTTAGGAAGTCAATAATATAGATACAGTACTTCTTCACATCGAGGCTTTGGGGTGGTACTGGAGAATTCACTTCCTCTGCACACACACCAACCGGCAGCACACAACGCTGAGAAGGAATCTCCCAGGGGCCCTCTCTCCAATGCGCACACACAGTGCTGCCTGCAGATAATGTTCCCACAGCTTCCTAACCATGGAACACCACCAAGCAGCACGTGTCAGCACAGAACTCAACATTCTCCCTGTTTCTTAAACAATCCATTTGCACTTAAATTGACTTCCATTATTAAAAGGGTCTGAAATGGCTTTTAGAAATCTATATCCACCTTGACTCCTAACCAGATTACTATATGAAAATCTTAGCCCAAAGGAAAAATAGCTCTGCTTGGATCAAGCCATTTTTATTGTTTGAATAAAATTTGGGTGAACTCTATTTTAATTCTTGTGTTACAATCTTAATAATTAACACCAACTTGGATTAACATTTGAAGGAATAAATTATATAAAGCTGGAATATTAACTGCATTACAATTTGAATTTGACATAAGAATGAGATGGACTTCAATTTGGGAATATAAAAAGGGTCTTGAAAAAGGATTTTATGTGTTTTCAGAGCATATTCTGCAAGACTCCACAGTAGGTTAAGATACAATTTATAGCTTTTGACAGAAAAAAACTCAGTAACTGCATCTAACTTGCTGACAGTGACCTCTATTTCTATACATAACGCTAGGTGAGATTTCTGTACAAGAACATAATTTTCCACATAATAACTGCAGAAAACGTCAAAACACTGATCCTTGGTTTCCAGTGCAAGGAAACTGAAATTCCAGAGTGCAGCTTTTGAAGGGGCAGATGAAGTAAGAAAACCTAGCTTTTAAAAATGAAAATTAAAAACAATTTTGTATTCACAAAACTAAATGCACCACTTCAGAGAAATAAAGAGGAAGACATTTTAAGTTAGCCTTATCTCAGTCTGCGTGCAGCGCTGTCTATGGATAACAGTACCTTTCCTTCCTTTTGCTAATAGTTTCATACCTGTATGTACCCAGGAGGAAGATTTGCTTAAATGAATTGTTCAAGTGTTATCATAGTATTTCCAATGTATATTATGGTCCACTAGTTACTATAGGTCGCTTAAGGAAATACTATACACTAGAGCTAGATCTATTTAGGGAACTTACAGAAACTTTTCTTCAGTTATTCATGGCCTTGTCCCGATGGGCCTGAATCCCGTGTCACACCTAGTTACTTCTTGCCTTGTAGAATCTTCGGCCATTTATAATCGTGGAAGTTTTTTTTCCTGAGCATTCCTCACCTATGATTTTGGAAAAACAGGTACAGCTGGTGGCCGCCCCGGAGGCGGGGTACCCGCACAGGCTCAGCAGCAGCGCTCCCAAGGCGCCGCCCGTGTCCCCAGAGCGCCCAGAACCCAGCTCAGCGGGGCCGAGGCCACCTCCGTCCCCGCCTAAGACCGCGGGGCCGAGAGCAGATTTCGCTGGGGCCAACACCGGCTCCCGGCGACACTAAGCCCTGCCAACAGCGACTCGCTAGAGAAGTGACAACCCCTGCCCGGCTCCGAGCGCCAGAGGACCGAAAGGCGAATGGCGAACGCCATTTCGAAGCCCCTCTCGGCTGAGGCGCGACTCCCACCCCAACTGGCGGGGGGGCGGCCCCGCAAGGCCGGAGAGCTGGCGGGAGCTGGGCACACCTGAGAGACAATGTTCTCTCTGTCTCGGCACGGCTGAGGAGCCGGGGCAGCGCCGCTCGCCCGCCGGGCCGAGCTGAGGCGGCAGCGGCCCCGCGCTGAGCGAGCTGCGGCGGGGGCGGCGCTCGGCCCCGTGAGGCGGCGCGTGCCGCCCCTCAGGGCGGGCGCGGCCCGGGGCTCCGGAGAGGGGCCCGGGGGAAGGGAAGGGAAAGGTGCAGTGAGCTTTGATGGAAATAAAAGTGATGCCGACGTGGGCATAGCTAGCAGCAGTCCCTCTCTGCATTCAGTTCATTGTGGAAAACAATAAATTGCGAGCGCAGCTCCACCTGTGCTCTGAGAAACGGGTCCTGGTGAAGGAAACGGTTTTATAAAGCATTTCTTCCCCTTAAGGTGTGAGGGCGGGGAGAACTCCCATCTTTGAGCTTCTCCTTATGTACCTGTTTGACTGAATTGAGTTCGGTCACGCCCAATTTTCAGGTTGATTGTATGAGAAGAAATGCAGGTATGTATTTATCTTTTGACACTTTTCATGTTTACAAAAAGCTTAGAAAACCGGGAGGTTATTCGTTTGCTCGATATGCCGATGCTTTCTCCAAGCGAACACATCACGGGGGCTGGTTCACTCCCTGCACCAGTTCTCTCTTTGCCTTTTGCCAGCCCACCATGCCCATGCCCATGCCCTGCCTCCGGCCCCGCGGCTGTAACGGGACCTGCCTCGTTCAGAGCCACAGAGAGCGGCTGCTCTCTCTATCCACCAGCTCCAGCAAGGGCTACTCACTGCACAGCCTCCAGTACCACTTCAAACACAGTTGTCACTCTCATCTGCATTTAACAAATACACTGTAAGCAATCTTCATGATTACAAAAAAAAAAAAAAAAAAAAACCAAAAAAACAAACAAGCAAAAAAGTAGGAGAGCTTTATATTTTTTTTTCCTTGATAATCAAATCCAAAAACTCTAGTTATTCCCACATTTCTCCTGGATTCTTATGTTAGTTTTTGAACCATAGGAATTTCCTCATTTATTCCTACATAATTTTGGCTCATGCAATCTAGACCTTTGTGAGTTGTTACAAAACTCTTTGTTTAATAATTTTCTTTATCTTCATGTACCTACTTATTTTGTTCTGATGCTGATGGCTTTTTTTTCACTAGGCCCATGCTGTCCAGCTAGAATTGTGTTTCCAAACTCTGCCAGCCTGTCCAACGTAACCATTTACAGTCCAGGTACAGTGACAATGGGTGACTAAACTGGGTTGGAGCTACACAAGTGCCATGCTTATATTCCATACTGCATTTCCAAACCCACAGTGCTCTTCCATGATGCAGCCATTTACATTGTAGTGGCTTTGTAAGTACAACTGAACATCTGGAAAGGGAAACGAAATCATGCCAAACAGAGAAGAACGCCTTACAAACACTCCAGAAAGGAGATATGACAAGATGAAATGCAATTCAAAAAAACCCAAAAAAACCCCAAAAAATTAGGACATTTAGTGACTACAAGAAAATGGACTGGGATTATATGAGGTGCAGTACAAAGGACCAAAACATGCCAAAAGTAACCTCACAGATGTTGCAAAAGCAGGGGAAAAAATCAAGGAGGAAGACAGAACTCTGACAGGAAAATATGAGTGGCATGGCATGGATACTGAAAAAAATATTGATAGAACCGTTATACAATTGCTGCACTAATCCAAGTCCTTCCTAGCCTTACTTTAGACTGCATTAGAAAATTAGGGAATGTGTCATTTATATGGTCATGGCTAGATGCCAAAAGGTGAAAAGCTATTATTAAATGAAAGGTTTTAAAATGCTATAGCCTCAAGAATTAAATGGAAACAAAATATTTCATAGGCAATAAATCTACAGAATTTAACTGAGGAGCTTATCCAAAGTGTAGTCCACAGAAGCTTTCAGTTGGTATACATTAACTAGGGAGTTTTTTACAATCTATAAATTTTTAAATTGTCATACAATACTGACTTGTAACCAACACGTTACAAACATGTAACCAACACATTATAACTGGAAACACTTTAATCATGTAATTACAATGGAAACTATGCTTTCTGTAAGTAAAAATCTGAGGTGCATTGTCTTACTCTGATTTATAATCTTAAAATCTCCTTATCTAAATTGATATAGACAAGCATTATTCACTACAGTAATTCCCTTTTAAAGTTAGGATTTCTTACTTGTTAAATACCTGTTCATCTCTCTGTACATTTTTCTGTGCCTGGAGATGGACTTGCAATTACAAAGAGAATGCATGATTGCATTAAGCTACACACATCATAAACACTGATGAATCAGAATTTAATGGAATCATACCAAACAGGTTTGCTGGAAGGGAATTTAATGGAATCATACCAAACAGGTTTGCTGGAAGGGGAAAAAAGAGTGCTGAAGACTTTAAGGACACTCCTGAAATGCTAACTGCTTCCATGAAAATCTTCAGGCAGTTCTGAATTTTGGGGATGCAGCACCCTTATGTGAAATCTTAAGTAGTCAAAGTGACTGTGTATTGTGTTTTATTGTCTTGTCCTACCAGGTCACACAGGTGATATTTCACATTAAGAATATCTTATGCAAATTCCCAATTATGCTGTACACAACAGGAGTGCTGGATAAGATGTATCTACAGTTCTTTATTTGCTGCTTTTCTTCTTCCAGCTAATGAGTTCCCTTAGTATTCAAAATCCATCTTTGCTGCCACACACTTACAGAGGTAAATCACTTGAATGGGCTGAGCTTTCTTCTATTTATTGTTGCTAGGGAACCACCTTGCTATTCCCACACATAACATGTCTCTTGACATATGCTTCAGAGGACAAGATGCAGCACAGCTCTGCAATATACAGTGAAAAAATGTACTGCAGCATTCTTGGAAATATTCTCCCACAGAAGAGCACTGCTGCTGTAGTACCTTAGCTTCAGATTGCTGGGGATTTCTTACCTGTTTGTTTAGACAGACTGGAATTGTAAAACTGCATGCAGTAATCTGATGAATAGTCCCTAATTCTGCCCAGGATTAAAAGAGAAAGAACACCAGTCTGTGAATTAAGTGTTGCTAAAATAGCATCCTTCTAATTTTAATTTATTAAATATTCTTGTATAAGGGAAATGTTCTGTAAGAAGTCTTCCTGTTAACTTATGTAACTAAAAAATACCCAATCCAAGTCAGGAGAAAGTGGAAGTGTGACCCATTTCTGAATAGCCAGGTATCTGAAGGTTATTTGAATTACATCAGTCACCTGCTGTGAGTATTAGTCATACAAATACTGCACTAAGTATTGAAAGGCAATAAGCTTCTTTAACTCTCAGAAAGTACTTATTTCTTGAGACAACAGCTTTTGGCAGGACAAAAAAGGTAATATAGAGATATTGAAGAGGTATTATTCTGTCCAGAATCACATCTGACTATGGGAAACAACCCCACTTTAGTTTCCTGTTGATTTTGATTACTGCCAACATGTCTGTGTGAGGAGGGATATTTGAGGTTGAAGGCAGCAGTTTGAAAAAAGGCAAAAAGCATGAACATGAAAGAGCCGTATCTCACTTAGGTCCTGGGTGCACATTTATATTTATTGATGATGGAAGACCCTACTACCTGGATTTGCTTGAACACCAGTTGATCTAACATTACAGAGCAGGACGTACTGATCCAAACAGGAGGTGTTCCTGCTGGATAAAAGAGCTTACAAGTTGAGCCAAAACAAGCAGGATAAAGCAGACAGCTAGAGAACCTAAAGGAAACAATACCTAACAGTCCCTTCAGCTGTCCTGAAGATCTTAGTTTAACAAAACCTACATATCTGTATTTTATACAATGTGTATGTTTATACCAGCATTGTCACCAAGTACCTTGTTGCAGAGCTGAGATTAAAACACCAGTTCCATACTAAACTCTCTAGAGAGCAATGGGAAATTATCCTAGAACAAAGGCAGTTTCTTTTAGGGCCTGTGGAGATACTTGGAAAAAATGCAATGTTAATTTTAAATTTTCAAAGCTGACGTGTGACAAATCTAAACTGACCAGCACGAAAGCAGCCAGTCTCTCTACAAACTAACTTTCAAGCTGCACCCCCTGGCTATCTCTAGTACCCTGAGAAAATGCAATTTATTCACAAAGCATTGCTGTACAGTTGTAGAGGGCTCTCCAGCTGGTTTAGGCTTCTTTTGTTGTGCAGTACCACACATAGTAGTTCCATATACAACATGGAGACAACAAAGGCATGAAAGAAAGGAGAGCTCCAGTCTTTCAAGGAAACAGAAGGAAAGTAACTTTTCAAACTGTATTAGTGGCTTCAACTGCAAGGTGCAAAGTATGTTCCTTGACACCTGAAAAACAAAGGCTCATTATCTACTTTAGGTATTTGCCAGTATTACAAGTAATCCCTGAGAACATGTTGTTCTGATTTGGCAAGTGCTTTAGTATGCACTTGTGTTCTACATTCAAATGTGACCTGTGCATATCTGGTCACCAGATTTAAGGCCAAAATGTAGGCACAGTAAATATTTGAATTATACTTTTCTCAGTATTGGGCATGAAGAGTACTTGGTTTTTTTTTTCCAGCTCTAATCTCTGAAGGTTATCTTGCTTGGTTTTGTTATAACATTAAAAAATAAATCGTTCTATGAGGAATAAGTCCAGCATAATTGTTTTCAATCAAAATTATTAAAATACTTAGCAGTAATGAGTCAAAGGTATCCTATAATGGGAAATGTATTAGACATAGCAGTCAGAGAAGCAGCAGTGTAAGCTACAAGGCAGAACTCCCAGCAGCTTCTCAGTGTAAGAGAATTTGCAGGGGAACTACTGCCCGTCTGAGACAAGATGCAAGCAGGGGCTTTGGGCACTGTGCCCTACCAAAAGGAGACATCCATCAGCCCAGCAGTACAGATCTCACTGCAGTGAGCAATCTCACTCAAACAGAAACAAACAATACAAATTGTCACACAGAGCCAGCCTCCTCTGGTTACATGCACTTCCTCATCTCCTGTACTTGGTTATTTGGAACTGTGAAGCTCCACACATTGGCTCAGATCATTCCTGTGGGTTTCTTTGCAAACAGCGTAATTTCATTCTCATCTATGCTAACAGTCACCCAGGCTTCATTCATCGCTGCCCCCACCTCTGAGAAAAGAAACTGATAAACAGGACAGCAGAATTTAGGTTAGATAAAAATTAGATAGAAATCATATCAAAATCACCACAAAACTCAAGTCTCCCCTGGCAGCTATGCACACAATGTGAACTGATCTCACGGGATTCTGAAGTAAAGAATAACATTTGTTGGATACTCTAGAAAAAGATCCTGTTTTTAAAAGAAAAAATGTAATTTCCTTGTGAAATACCGTGAGTTACACAAGATTCCTATTGCAAGGGTGATGAAAATATTCATAAAAAAATTCAGGCCATCACTGAAAAAGGAAAGATGCTGTTATCCAAAGGTCAAGGCCAAAAGAAGACTGTTCCACTAAATCTCTCAAAGGTCAAAAGAAAAGAAAAAACTTAATACATAAATATTACATTCATCAAATTGAAGTGTAAGAATAAGATTTGACAAAAGATCAAGCATTTTCCCAAAAGTAGTTTCTCAACTCACCGATTTAGCAGTTTGCAGCAGCAATGCTGGAATAGCTGGAATACACTTAAGCACTACTTTAAGTGCTATAGTTATGAGTAAAATAATCCAAATTACTATTGCAAAATACATGACTGTAAGCAATAAATTAAAACACGTACCAGGTTTACTCTCTATGCAAAGTACTTTGCATGCATACGGTTTTAACATTTAAGTAACTGCCTGGCTATTGGGTGGAACTCAGTGTCATTTTGGATTACTGGGGCAGAGAGAAAAGATTTCATGAACACACAGATTGACAGTAGACTTTTATTAACATATCTTACAATGCCAATTATTGTATTCCTAGTTTTGTACTCTTCTGATGTGTTATAAAGATTGATTTAGAGTCTACAGTAATGTACTGTACTTAAATGATCATTCATACAGGATATCACACCAGAACATTTGAGTAATACGCACACACACCACTCTAGTTTGGACCTGTTATTTTTCAAGGTTAGCTTAATAAAGTAGGATTTAAAAAGTCATGGGGGAAATAAAAATCCTTGTTTAGCAGCATGCAAGGATATTCAAGTACAATTTTTCAACCAAGTAATTTTTTGTTGTTTTTAAATTGACTGGTGACTAATTCACCAGTACTATAATAACCACTATGAAATACCCAAATGTTAAAGTTAAGGCTAATAGTTTTACTTGACATCCATATGCACAATCAGAGAACATTCTGTTTTAAATAAAACACAGTAATCAAATTCTGGACACATTATCTCTTGTAAATAAAGCATTGGAGCTTCAAACTACAGATCACTCAAGTTCATGAGCCCTGTAATAATGTTATGCTGGCAATGTAAAGAATCTTTTTGCTCTTTAACCACACTTACAAAATGGCCTGATATTCTTAATGAGTAATGCAAAAATATCACAGGCAGAACTTATAATACAGTATCAAAAAAGTAATATTTTGGAAAAGACACAGCCATTTAGTCAGTGAAACAGAGTAAATCTAATCTTATAGGAAGTAGTGTAATACTTTTGAAATATATATATATATTTATATGTATGTATAAAAACCAGTATCCTTTATTGTAGGGTTTTTAAATTGAAGGTATCCAGAAAAACTCATTGTATTTACTTTTCCTTCAGTCTGTTCTTGATTGCTATACAGTCATTTTATTTCCCCTATACACTTTTCACTAGATAATGACTTCCACTGGGGAATTGTTTTCTTTGTATATGTGGCTTTATCATAAGATGTTTTTATTTTACACATACAAAGTTTATTTTACACACAAGCTGTGAAAGTCAAAACTACCAGGGAACTGCTTGGTAGTACTGTATGAAATAGCCCACAAATGTCCAAGACTTGTGAAAAACAATAGTAGCAATATATTACATACCAATATTTTGACTATAGTCTTTCCTACCTACTTACACTATGGATTTTAGCCCAGTTATGCCTCTTCTCATGAATTTTTTAGTCCTCTAAGCATAAATTGTTTTGGCATTCATCCAGTGAGGCTGCACATGCACTGGTAGCTCATCTTGGCTACCTCTGTTGATTTTTTTTTTTTTCATTTTTCCTTTTTAGGAAACCAAGCAGAAAGAACAGTGATTACTTTAAACAATAAAACAATATTGAGGAACCTCCTGAAATGACAGTAAAGATACAAAATGATGTTTCATTTTTAGAATAGCCTGCACATTCCTAATCCAATCATTCTGAAACATACATCTGGTTTGGAATGATAGGCAGGCTTATGGCTGTTACGCTTGTAACTGGGATCTGCTCTGTTGGGCACCAAACAAATTCCCTATATACAGCAATTTCTCTATGTTATCATTAACAATTTATTCAAATGATGTGAAAAAAAGTAAAGCTCCTTCCTGGGGAAAAAAATGAAGACAGAATGTGTGTTCTGGATTACATGAAGAGCAGTAAGATACCTAATTTACAGTTATTTCATTGACTTATGGAGAAAAAGAAAAATGAAGTTCCTGAGAATATGTAAGTTTTCATTAATGCCTGAAATATTTCAATAGACCTCTATAAGTGAAATACTCTTTAAAATTCACCTTTCAGACCAATTATTACCATGCAGTCTCACAGTTGTTTTACAGACCTAATTACAAATGCCTATCAAGTCAAAAACCTCAAGCCAACACAAAAAAGGCAAATGAATTTTATCCAACATACTTAGCAGATGTAATAGACATATACACCGTTTCAGCAAAAATTGCTAAAAACTCAATTCCATGCAAAGTAAAATAAAACCCAGACAGCTACCCCTGGAGCCTCTAAACAACTCCAAGAAAATTTGTGCTTCTTAACAATAATGGACTTTAAAAAACACAAGAAAAATAGACTACTGAGTGCAATAAGATTGCTCACACCATTTTGAGGATTTAATTTCAATTATTGTATCATTCTTTTGTAGCAACAACAGCTCATTTTGCACAGATTCCACATGTTGACAAAGTTCCATTTCCCTTTTAAGCCCATACCCGCTTCCACCCCGAGCCAAGGAGCCAAACTCCCGTTCAGTTAAAGCTATTGTCAGTCAAGCTGCATTCATTCATGGTAACAGCAGTTACATGGTGTGTAGATGATGATGACGATGATTTACAAGCCATTATAATGTGGCCCCCATCTTTTATTGATATGATCAAAAGTATGAGACACCCACTGCTGTTCAAGCACTTTGTATCTTTCCTTGCATATGTACAGGGGTTTACCACGCCTGTGGAGGAAAAAAAAAAGAAGAAAATAAATAGTTAATATGCCAAGTAAATGGAAAGATGCTTCATTACATAATCAACACTATACTCATACAAATGTTTTGCAGGGTAAACATGCATTTTTATTGGTGTGAGGTTTTTATTTTTGCTTCTGGTAGGGTAACTGCTGGGACTTCCCTTCCTTACACCGGATAGCAGAATCCAGAAACAATCACTTGTTTTCTCAGTCACGTGTGGCTTGGAAGTTAAGCCCCGTCCCTACACTGGAATCCAACTGCATTGTTTGATTAAAGGCCAAACAACAACACTGGGAGACAAGTGTTTCCCAACACAACCCAGAATTAACCATAGTTGGGAATGGCAACATAGTAACCTGTATGCTGGGTTCCTGGTATAACTCAATGATCATGACTACACCACCTCTGGGCCAAAAAATCCTCAACAACCCAAGCCAATGAAAGTCAGTCCAAGTGCACTAAATAGGGATTTTCCATTTTTCCACACAAGGACGGTACAGATCTATCACAATCTGTTATTGCATGTTACAAGACAGAGTTGATCTACACAGAGGCACCAACAATGAAACAGAGCTGTAATGAAAACATTACCTAAGATCTCTGTCTTCTTCCCCGTGTGCATCGAGATAAACAGAACCCCAAAGGCAGAAACGATGGCCTCGTATGATGATGATTACAGATGCATTAATCAAAAGGAATATTCCTGTTCCAGCTCCACAGTTTTGAGAATGCTGTAATGTTATGGGTGTAGAAAGGCAAGAATGCAAAGATTCTGTTAATATCTGTCAACTTTGTAACAGAAGAAAGTTAAAAAATACTTTGTTTTCCTTCAAATAACATTCAAAAGACCTTATTGAGTAAGAGACAGTTTGCCAAAGGATAGCCTGCCTCAAAATTCTCCATCCAAACTAGAATTCAGTGTCTTGTGCTGCCATAATGCCACCTGCATATAAAAACATTTCCCTGCTCAGCAAGGGAGAATATTTGTTACCATGTAAAAAAATGAATTACAAAAAATAAACAAAAATATTATGTGCAATATTTTGAATTTGTTGTTGTATAGCAAACTGTTTAGGATTACCAAGTATTTTCCATAGATAGCAAAAAACAGGAGAAAGTATTTAGAAAACATAGTATTACCTCTTTTACAACAGTCTATAGTGTTAAACATTTGCTTTCTCTATCCATGCTCACAGATCTAGTCTATGGATCTACAAATCTAATAAAAAATTTTTAAGTAATTCTTGATTTGTTGAATATGTCATTCATCTCTGACATTTTATGCCCCATTTGTAAATATCTCTCTAACAAACTACTCTCACAGTTTTGTGAAGTCCATATAAGTTCCAGTCTTCTCCTAACAGTTCAATGCAAGTACAGAGAAAACCTATCAAAGCAAAACTTTATCATAGTATGAAAAACAGCAATAGATGTCATCCAACTCAGACTCCCAAAAGAACTTATGCATACACTGACTAGAAAACTTAGCTACTGAAAAAGTCAAAGACCTTAAATCAGCACCTATGTAGTCACAGTCTGTAGATCTCTAGTAGGTGGTCAGGTATCAGAAAATACTCAAATCCACCACAGATTGATTTTCTATGTACTTGGAAAGCAAGGAAACAAACCAGAGGAAAATTAAAATAATATACAAACAACCCAAATGTAAACAAATTTCAACTGGCTGTGAATCAAAACCACATGTCAACATTACACACAGTGGCTTTGTAAGACTTCACAAAAAGGGGAAATAGGTTGCTGTGCAAGTCAATTGACCTCCAGAATCCAGTCTAGGTCTGTCCCTCAGAAATAGGCACTAAACTGTATCACTGGGGGTTAGACTAGATGACCCTTCAAGAGTTCCATCTAACCCAAACTATTCTATGATTATATAAACTCATTTTGAAAAGGAAACCATCAAAACTAAGCAATGGAGTTAACAAATATCAATGAGTGTGAGAATCAATGACAGAATTTGAATTAACTCTCTCTTACCAGTACACATTCGCAGTAGCTCTGTTGTTTACAGCACAGTCCTTTCAAGCATACAAAAGTACCACAAACTAAGCAAACAGCAGGATCTTTAGGAACCTTGGTACAAACGGAACAAGTTTTTCTGTGATAATACTGAAAAATGGTATTGTAATTCTCAGGCAACTGAAGGAGGCGGGGCAAGTCCCACTTAGGTTCTTGGATAAGCAAAGCCTACAAATAAGGTAAGAATATATATCAGTTCAGTCAATTTTTAAAGCATTTTTCTTTTCAAAAAAAAAAAAAAAAAGAGAATACCACATAAAAGAAACATGCAGTTTAAAAATATATCATTTATTTTGCATTTCACAAATTTAGAAGTCAAATGTCACCTTGTAATAGTCACCTGCTCCTGGCTGATTACCCTCCCCAACTGCAGTCACATTTCATCCTTTGTAACCGGCACAAAATGGGCACCAGCTTTTTCCCAGGGATGTTTTCTACATGTGACATATTTTAAATGCAAAAACCTTCACAGCTAAAACAAGAGGATTAAGAGTCACCTACAAGAAAGACTCTCACTCCCTGCACTAAGTTTGTTTGGCAGTTTCAAGGTGTTATTCCCAAACTCTGGCACTGACTATGAAAGCTGTCTCCTAGCTGAAATTTAGACTCAAATTTTCAAAAACAGAACTGAAGTTAATCTCTGTAAATGGTATTTGAAGACATCTGCCTGTTTTTCAAAACTGTACTGGACACCCGCCATTAAGAAGTTACTAGAACTCACAATTTTTGATAGGACAGGCACTACCTGTCTTAAATACTGCTTTGAAAAGCCTAACTCTTCTCACTTGTTCTTAAAAACACTGTCCAATTTTATGTTGTCTGGGGGGGGTTTAAACAGAAATATGTTTTCCTTCAACGTAGTAATTTTTTTCTGTGTTTATAACTGATGAGCATAGTGGTCAGATGGGATCTTTTTTGCAAGCCCAAAAATTTTTTTAAGAGTGCATAACCTTGAAACCTAAATTGCAAAAAAAGAAAAAAAGAGAACGAAATACTGCATTTGTACCTGGTTGCTTTCCAGTCATGGGAAGAATGCTATCAATTTCATTGCAATCTATATTATCTAACGGATTAGCAGGAACTGTATTTTGAGATTAATCTGGGTATTCAAATTTTCACAGGAACAATCATGTTGCAGAGTGAGGAATGCATCTGGCTTTCCCCTAACATCACAGATTTAGGTGAAGGGGACTTGAATTGTTGAGATGCAGCTTTGTCATCAAAACAATGCACTCATGTTGAAACATTTCCATTTCACAACTGATTATTTCAGTTGCACTAACTCAAGTCTTGGTATTATTTCTTTAACCTTTAGAGAAAATGTACCATCTTTCATCAGCAACTACTAGACAGATTTTAACCTTTTCATTTTTTTTCAGTTTTGCAACTGAAGATGCAATGTTTTACAGTAATTTAAAATGGGCAAGGAAGAGTTCTGATACCTCTTTTCTTAAAGTTTCTATAACCTGCCCTTTATTGGCTACAGGTGCAGAAGACAGGGACACACTTGGTATCACCTAAGGGTAGTGTTTCTATATTCTGTCTCCAGCAATCACAAAAACCACACAGGTCTTCTTATTCCTGTTTTTAGCCAATTCAACCCACATGCACTTACCAATATTTCCCATTACAACTTCTCTCTCATTTACAAGTTACACTCTCCAATCCTTAGCCAAAACAACAGTGTATGTGGCTAATGCATCAAGCAATAAACAGCTGCTTCCATATTATGACTATTTTGGAAAAAATAACTTTGCTACACACCTTTACTTGATCTGGATGTCTATCTGCAAATGAAGCCAGTTCTGAGCACCACTGTGATATCATGTCAAATGCTGGCACTGGCCAATCAAGACAAGAGGCACTGGTGAACTGATGAGCTGACTGAAAAGATGGTAACAGACCCAGGCAGCTTGCAAGAACGGTGAATTCTTCATCTTCCTTTTTAGGCATGAAATCAGAGAGGTTTAGATTAATACTGGGACTCTTAATTTTTAAATAGTTTATTAAAAATATAGCTATTTCAATAAAAAAGTATTCTAGTACTAAGCAAATGTACATGGCAAAAAGCCATGCTTAGTGACACAGGAAGGTTCAATTTCACCAGACCACTTCAAACTGGACTCTTGAAACAAAAAAACTGTCATTAAAAACCCAAAACCAACCAACTAATTTAAAACCTCAACCCAAACCAAACCCCACAAACAAAACACAATTCCCCCACAGAAAACACAAATCCAAAAATCAGAAACACCGCAAAAAAGCCCCAAACTCGACAATATTTTTTTTTCTGTTTAGCACCCCAAACTAGCTAACAGCTGTTTTAAAAAGGAGATGATGTGGGGGAAAGGAAAAGAGGGAGCTGACCTGCAGTAAACTCTACTTAAATTAGTCATGGAACTTAAACATAATTGTCTGCTGATGCAAAGTCTCTGAGAATGAAGTATTAACAGGCATTAAGAAAATCAGTACTGAATTCCATTGTGTGTGAAACTACACCATCTCTGCAAATGTTGGACAAGTTTTAAAAGTATCTTGGTATTTTATGAGACAATCACCTATGACCTAATTAAATAAGCATGACTTTGCTGAAGTTTAAGAATATAATACCATTGTTTTGAAAACTGCAGTGCTACAATACATGATTTTAAAAAAATCTTAGGACAGAAAATGTATACCATGAAAAAGACACCCTCAAGTTTAGTTTTTCATCTCTAGCTTTTCTATGGAAACGTTTGAGTGTGCCCCTCTCATTCTGTACCTGACAACTAGGCAAATCCCCTCCAAAGAGATGGTGTTGAAGAAGGCTTGTGATCCTGAGGAAAGGCAGGCAGAACTGCTGCAGGTAGCACTCGACAGAGTCCGGGGTTACCTAGACAGGAGGAAGCTATTGCTGAATTCTGGCCCAGGTAAATGATCCCCTAAGTATGGAAAGTCCAATATGAAGCAAGTATTTTTTAAAGCATATTATGTAAATGACTGCATCAAACATACATTCCAAAGGCCAGCATTTCACTAATAATCTGAAATACCTCTGTAGGTTTTCTTCCCCCTCAACAAACGGGTTTTCTACTTAAATATTCACTTATTCAAGTTTCTGAAAGGTATTTCATACTTATGATTAAAACCCATATATACATATATATATACATATATATATATATATGATTAAAACCTGTAATTATAAGAAGTATTTGTCAATAACTTTCTCAATGTGGCACTGACCACATCTGATATTATTAAAAGAAGCAGAGGCATTTGCAAAGGCAAACTGTCCCCAAGGGTTATGCTTTGATCTAGAAAATAAAGAGCTGTACTGCAAGTCTTTAGCAAGATCAGAGAAAAACCATTATAACAACGAGGCAAAAAAAACTTCAAGGGGACATGCTGGCTAAATTTTCCAGAAATTTGCCAGTACCACTGGTAATTCTTCAGTCTCTTCTTCTTCATATATCTTCCCCTTAGACAGTTCACTAATCACATGACCCAGCAATACTTCCCAAGATTTTTCTCCACTGGATGTATTCTGCAAATGAGAAGAAATCCAAAAAGAACTGGTTATAAAAAGGAGAAAATGTTTCTGTAATAGCAACAACAATGACGAGTTCTGTTAGTATATTCTCAACACAACAAACAAGAGAGTGGAACATGACTGTGATTCTTTAAAGAAATCAAATACTTCAGTACATAGTGATGTATGTAATTCATCAGTTGGTTTCTTTAGTGCATTTTGACATCAGCTTTCACTCTCCATTTTAGAGGGGGTCTTCACCTTTCATACTGGAACCACACACTTACTGTTTAGACTTATAGCCAAAGAACCAGAAGGCAGCACACACTTAATCCAGCAGCTAAAACCAACCACAGGAATAACCTATGTTACTGCTGGAAGTTTACTCCACAGGCATTTACAGTGTGCTTCCTATGACACCTTGCAAAGATAATGAGGGTGAATTTGGTTTCAAAAGTACAATATCCATCTCTCAGCCGTGCTGAGAAATTAAACTCTTCATGTTGTTTCAGCATTTAACATAAATATAAAGCAAAGTTTTCAGCCCATGCTTAAAGTCTGGAATACCAAACTGTAATAGATTCACTTGGCATTATCCATAGACAAAAGTTTAGTGAGGTGTCTTCTGTGTAGTCATGCCAGGATTAAAATGTCAATCTTACCAGCAGAGAAGAAAAAAACAACCTGAACCATATGTTTTTAACCACCAGGACTTAAAGAAACTTTAAGGAAAGAACTCAGGTTTCTAAATGAAAAACCAGCTTCCCTTGTGATGCATGAGGATGAGGGACAGGCAGAAGAAGAGAAGGGCAGCCAAAGGGCTGGGAGAGAGGAACAGGGAGCTGTGTGATTATCACTGGCCAATCCTGAGTGCTTTAAACTGCAAAATTATGTATCACATGAGAAACACTTAAGTAAACAATGAAAAAAAAAAAACCCATCACTAGCAAAAACCTCAAGCAAATGTCTTTGTATTTCTAAGACAATGATATTATATTTAAAGAAGGGCTGTATAGGGACCGAACAAAATGAAGTACTGTCCAGTGATCCCAATGTAAAAAAAAATTCTCATAGTAACAAGCCAGCAGATAATTTGTCCTTAAGACCTTGGAATTCAGACTGACCACTATGACAAATTTAAGTTACATGTGAAAAGGCAGGTCATGCTTCTCAGTCTTTACTTCATTTTACATCTAAGGCCCAGCTGTTGATAAAGGGGTAATATCCATTTCTTCTCCTGGTCCCAACATTTGTATCCTTTCCTTTGGTCTGACATTGGCATTCTTCTGACCTTCTGGGAAAAGCAATCTGTGGAGCAAAATGTTAACTGAAGGATTAAATGAATGCTGGTGCTAGTGCAGAGAACTTTGTCATGGGTGGCAACTGGCATTCAATCAGCTGAACTGAAATAGAAAGATGCACTGTCACTTTACTTGTAAATACTACCAAAAGTCAAGGAAACAACAGGGGCAGATTTCCTTCTCTGTCTCTTCATCACATGAGCACTCTCGACCACATAGTGAGAGAAATTTGTATAGCTAGCCACAAATAGCACAAGCAAGCTGCAAAAGTCAAGAGGGTTTTTTCTCCAACAAGGCTGCCTGCTTTTCCTGCAGAGAAATGCATCAGATCAATGCCCATGGATTATATAGGATAACTTCAATTTCACAGGAAGGAAAGCTGCATTCACTGATTACAATCACTGCAACAATACAGAGACTGAAACTATAGAGACACAAATTGTGAAACTTTGAAGTCTCATCATGTACAAAAACCTGCAGGAATTACAAAGCAAATTACTGTTGAAACAGAAGCAAATTGTTACATGCAAACCAGAAGTATCTATTACATTCATACTAGAAATACTTAAGCAGAATTTCATAAATGTTTTAATAAACTAACCAACCTTTTTGAGAGCTCCTGACTCTTTCCATGCCATCCTATCTTCAGCACTGCATTTAACAGAAAGTGCTGCCAAGGCTTGAGTATACAATAAAGTGAACAGCACTTTTATAATGCAGGTGAAGTGTTCTGTAAAACAAAGAAAGATATTTTTAAACATTTGATCTTTTTAGCAAATATAATGATTACAGAGTCTCTAGTTATGGAAATTATAATTCTGAAATGAAAAGCAAGTGCTACATGAAGAACAGCCCTTCAAAACATACAAAATAACATATATTTACTGGCTTTCAGAAAGGACTTGGCAGCCATAGTGAACAGAACAAGTACAGGGCAAGTAATTTTCCACTGTTCCTTATTTTCATCTTAATCCTGGTTAGCAGTGACTTCATCCTAGTGGCCTGGTGATAATACAAGATTATATTTTGTCCAGAGGTTACATAAGTTAAGCCACTGATTACTGTAGATGTAAGCAAATGCATAGGCTACCATCTCTTCTGCCTCCCATCAGGGGTGACACTCATACAAATATTGGAAGAATTAAATTTTTAAAAAAATTACCACAAGAACATCTAGCACATCAGTTTCTAACCCTTCCCTTCCAGATATGGATCCCACCATAAAACACTTGCTGCAAAACACTCTTGAGTGAGTGAGTACCTATTTACTGGACCTCACATGCATACAGAAGGAAGGGAGAAGGCAGACTGTCATTTACTGTATCTTCAAAGATCTTTATGATTATTTTTTTAATATTTAAAGGACTATGATTTCCTACAGCTAGGCTGCAGGAGAAAGGTTTTGAAATTTTTTGGGGGAGGCTAGCAACAGAAGCAAAATAAGACTTCCTAAAATGGAAACAGGAAAAAAAAGATCATTGGCTGAAATGAAGATACTGAAGCAGTCCTTTTTTATCTTTTTACTTTAGGCTCCATTTCCAGTCCCAAATTATCTAGTTTGTTTTTAAATCTAGGCAGATCAAAGAAGTTTCTATCATCACTTACACCACTCCTTAAGCATAAACATAACTAATATATATCTAAAAAACTGTAGACAAAAATGAGGGTTTAAGAAGTCATCTCAGGCTTTGAAGTCAAGCAAAACAATTTACATAAGCACCTCACAAAAACTGGGTTAAATTCATTCTTTCTTCCCAAAGGATTTAAATGAGTTTGTATGTGAAAATGAGGAGGCCAGGAAAATGAAACACCTTGCTTCTCCTTTCCTGCATCTAATATCAAACCCCACTACTAGATTATACAATATACACAGCTAAGACTTGAGAATATAATTAAATTTGCGAAATAACAATTGTTTGTCTATGTAACAAGTGTTTACAAATCAATGCAGACATGGATTTTGAAACTTTTTAATGTCTCTGAGTATAAGCTTATGTGAGTATCAACTACAAGCACAATTTAAGCATCTTAACATCATTTCTCACTATTTAAAATTCACCTTTCTGTATTATATTCCTATGGAGCTTGTGTTAAACATGACAATGAACGGTCCTTTATGCCCCCCTTCTAGAGCAGGCAGCATTATCATGATCCTTCCTCTTCACATCTCCCCAAGAGGAGGATTTAACAGATCCACTAGATCTTGAGGCCATATTTTTTATCTCTGCTGAAACCTCCATTTTCTTAGCAATTCTACCCCTGAGGAACAACAGCAGGCAAGCTTGCAGGACATTTTCTGGGACTGATATCTACGAGATGAAACCACACACATTCAGGGAAGTGTAAAAATTGCCTCTTTGGCCCGAGTTAAGAGTTTGTAATCACAGCTAGAACTGAACTCAGGTACTGAGCTCTAGCCCCTCAACAGGAGATACAAGCAATACAAATCCATTTCACACAGAAAGCATGAAGGAAGCCCCCTGCATGCAGAGCAGCAGAGGCACACTGCTGCCAACAGGCTCCAGTCTGCTCCATCTTGTAGCTCTGCTCAGGTGACTGCAGTGCTCAATACTGGGTGTCTTTGCACATTTAAAAAAACCCTGA